>NC_046666.1:94134018-94136281 GCF_010883055.1 Belonocnema kinseyi
TTCAAACATTTTGGAAAGATTTAGGATATGTTTAGAAGATTTCACAGATATTTCCATTATTTTACAAAGACTTCTATTATTTCACAAAGTTTTCAAAATTCTAAAAAATTTTAAACATTTTGAATATATTTAAAAAAGTTATGTCCCGAAAATTTCACGACGAATTTACAAAGGTTGCAATAATATCTCAAAGATTTTATGAAGAATTTACAAAAATTTCAAATATTTTGCAAAGGTTTCGGGTGAATATAAAGGAATTCGGAAAGGCTTCTATTATTCCACATAGATTCCAGATAAATTTCAAAGATTAAACACAGCAAAAAAGAATTGAAAGGTTTCTATATCCTACGATCGGATGAGTTTAAGCAAAGATATTATTATCTTTAGTTTAAATATTTTATTTCCGAGTAGGCAAATCAAGACTTTGGGCCTCCCTGGTCGATTTCTATGGGAGGCATTGGCCCCTGTGTCCCCTTGGCAAGGCTTCACCGCCTCTGATGGACATTGGAATCGGAGGGGACTTAGCCTCATGCTACCTAACTTGGGCGCGGGGAATGATCATAAGTTAGAAGGGGGAGTGGATCATGTTGGTTTGCAAAAGCAATAGAGGTTTAGCAATCCAAGATCTAGGTAGAACAGCCCGCTCGTTATTTAGATCCGGCAACGACATGTCTATTCTACCGTGATTTGGAAAAACACCGTTAACTGCAAATCAGATAAAGTCATCTGAAGCAATTAACGATAGGCGGCTCAAGGGACTTATCCAAAATGCAGTTAACGGTGTTCTTCCAAATCAAGGGAGTATTTCTCTCCTATTCGTATGGACATATCAAATAATAAGATTTTTTAATTTTTTTACGATATTGACTAAGTTCTAATTGAATTTGCTTGTAATTTAAGAAAAATACACATATTAAAAGATTTTTGTATCAGAATCTCTGAAAAAAATGACCAACTTCAAATTTTAAAATTAGACTAATTCAGAGTGATCAAAATTGAATTGAAAAATTATCTTTCTTATGATAACATTTTCTAGTTGTTAAAATCATTAAAGCCAAAGCTTAGTTAAATAATTCATTTTAAAGGAGTAGATTTGATACATTTTTCTTAATTTATTATTTTATCATGTATTATAGTTACCAACTCCGATCTTTTCTACCGACTTTATCAAATTGTACCCTGTTTTACCAAGTGACTAGCAGGTAAGCCACCTTTCATTTTAGTTCCCGAAAAATAACAATAAGGCAAACAGGTCACGCTTTTGGGCCTTTAATTTTAGTTCCCGGAAGTCTAAGGCAAACAGGGCGCGCTGGGGTAAGTCGGTCGAAATCAAATACACGGCATAAGCAATCTCCCACCTCATCTCTGGTAGGACACAACACTGCTACAGTGATATAATGCCCGGGCATTTATTCGCGCGCGAAATTCGAGAATGAAATTCTCCCCAACGATGTCCGTCGGACTTCGCCGCCGAAAGGAATCGGAGTCCTTGCTGCAAGAAACTGGAGTTCGCCTCGCGTTGTGCTGAAAGTCTTATAAAAGATTCTATATTTTAACTTTAGGATTAATATGAAATGAAAAGACTAAATTTCAACTATGCGAAATAAAAAATTGTAATTTTTTATTCAGAGACTCGACGTTTCGACAAAAATGAGAAAAACGACCGTACGGTTAAGAGATCGAAGATCGAGTGGTGGTTCTCGCCCACGCAGGGGCTGCTGCGGATCCTCGCCCCTCCATGAAAAGGGGGTTGGGCATTGGGGTTGGGCCTCTTCTCCGTTTCGTGCTTTTGTTCGCTTTAGCTTACTTCTAATTTTCCCTAAACTCCTGATACTTACAATTTATCTACACGTCTTTTCTAAATTATTTTCTACGCTTTAATATTGAAGATCTAGCTAATCCAACTAAAAGTCATTGGGTGATCATTAAACTTATTTCTTTAGCTGCAGGATTTAGAAATTGGAATTTGAATGCAAATTAATTAATTCAAAGTGAATCGATGCCTTTTGTTACAAAATAAAAGAAATAAAATAATGACTACAATTTTAAGTGGTTCTAGCCTAAACTCTTAATCCTTTGCAAATATCTAGCCGCTTATTTTTACGGTGATTTTAAATTTGATCTATAAACGTTATCTAGCTGAAACAATATAATAATAATGATAATAATAATAATAATAATAATAATAATGCCTAAGAAGTACCAATGAAATTGTCTACAATATTTTCATGGGCAGAAAATCAAATACGAATAAACTCTTAAC
>NC_046666.1:94136381-94145134 GCF_010883055.1 Belonocnema kinseyi
CGGGAAACGTCAGATTTATCTCGCAACTTTTATTCAGTGCCGGATCATGGGGAGGGCTTGGTGGTGCTGAAGCACCGGGCCCCACGCTCGTGGGGGCCCCCTTCTCCCCAAGAAAAACATATAATATGCAGTAAAATAACCCGCTTATAAACAAAAATAATAAAGTCCTAAACAAAATTTTAGTAAAATTTTTTCAATTAAATTTTTGAATTTTTTTATCATGAACTAATTTTAAATGAAAGTAAAATGTTAAGTCCAGCCGCCTTAAAGGGGCCCCAACGTTATTTTAGCTCCGGGCCCCGAAAGGTCTTAATCCGCCCATGCTTTTATTCAATCAGGTTACTCCTCGGAAATTATCTAGTCCACGTTGGACTTAGAAGAATTACGATAAAAATCATTCGTGAGTTATTGCATTTTTTACAAAAGAAAACTTAAAGGCAAATTTAATGAAATATGAATTAAATCATGTCTGCTCCGGAAAGCATCTTATTTGATATATTGGCGTTTTTCTCAGATTCAGATTATCAGCCTTTTCAACCTTGCTGAGTGTATGAAGAACTTCACTATATAATGATTATAGTTTATTCCCCTAACGGAACATTTCAGTTCATAATTCCTCGTGCTAATTTGGACTCAAATTCTGATTCTGATCCAGAATCAAATCAGAAACCATTTTTATAGAATTTAGCTTATATCCGCAAGTGAACAATAAAACTGAACTTAACACTGTGTTTGAATCTGACGTGAACGCGCGCGCTCTTACTGAAATTAATAATAAAACTATTGTGCACTAAAACATGTGAAGTATCACCATAATGGAATATTTTGAATTGTCAACGACGTGCTATTATCGTGAAAACTCTGTACAAATACAAATTTCACTATTCAAGGAAACTTGTGATAAAATAAACATAACTTTTATCTATAAATTTATAAGATTTAAGTGGTTTAAAGTTATAATTTAAATCTCCCTGACCAAATTTCCACGGTTTTGGCTTCCAAGCCAATCAAAGGCAGCAACGGACCTCGGAAGTATCTCGAACAATCATCATTAGCTCCAGGGGACTCTATCTTCCCAACGAAATGTAGGACCAGAGATGAGTTGGGAGATTGCTCATGTAATGGAATAAGAGACTCCGTCAAAATCCGACTGCTAAAAGCTCCCTCTTGGTTTGTGGGTCAACTCCTCGGAGTTACTTCGCAGTTTTCGGCATTTTTCAGACGTTCCGCGTCGGTAATTGCTTAAGTTAGAGAATTTTTAAAATGAGTTGCCACCGCAGTTACAATTACACGAGTTACCATAAATGTAAACGATGTACTGCATATTTATTTACCACTCGAATATTAAGTGTTTATTATATGATTATTCTAATGATTCACAATTATTAGTGAGTAGTTATATAATGAAAACTAATGATTTATTTTTTAAATTAAAATTTTTAATATTATATCGTTACATAGCTATTTATATGCTATAAATCATAAATTATGACTTATAATTTTATTACATTATCGGAAAAAGTTTCATGTTTACCTATTTTTTAATGTCTGATAAGTTTTATTTATTTTAATTATGACAGAGCTAAACATTTTTCTCTTTAAAATGTTGAATGCTATCAAAATGCAAAATTCTGTATAAAATCAAGCAGAGGATAAAGCCAATTTATCCATGTTATAAAGAATTTTCAGATTTTTTTAGAAACAAAAAAATAGTATATTGTCAATTATAATACCTTAAATTTGTCTCTGAAACGCTAAAATTAACTAACTATTATAACATATGTTTATCAGTTACAGATTGTAATAATTAATATACAGTTTGTAGCTAAAATGCATATATAGAGGAGAGTATCCAAATATGAGATACCAACTCTGTTTGGCGTGATTGCCGGAATTATATGTACCAAATTTAAAAGTAATATAGGTCAATTTTAAGGAAATTTAGTTTGTCATAAGAGGCTCAAATTAAAAATTTTATTAAAAATTTTTTTTATGCTGAAAATACAAAAAATGTAAAAAGTGTTTTTTTCCAAACTCGTCAAACTATTCTCATAATATGAGATACCTCAGGAAATAGCTAAAAAAATGCAAAATAAAGTATTATTTTTAATGAAAAACTTCGTTCTATGTTTCCGAAGTATAAATGTACTGCTATTTAGATATATTTAGTTTTTGCAGTAGTCACAAACACTTTTGTAACCAATTTCCCCCGCGCAGCCAGTGTTATAAAAACCACAGGTATCTCATATTATGAGAACAACACCATGCAACTATGCACTTATTATGCCTGACCTGTACAATGAAAAACTTCAACACTATCGATATTTTCCTACTTAGTTATTCAATTCCCATCACTCCAGATAAACTTTACTGCTAAATACATGTTTAATGAATAATAAATAGGGTTTAAAGAATTCCCTTCCAAGAACTCGACTACCATCGATTTAACAAAAATATCGCCTAAAATCTTTAGAATTAGAAGCCCAATGAAAAATGGACTATACCACGAAATTACTCTTTCTTCAAGGGTTACAAGTTAGTGATAGAACCAACAGAGTGGGTCTCTTAGTTTAGCTGATACCCCGTTTTCTCATATTACGAGAATATCTCATATTCGAGTACTCTCCTCTACTTTTACAGATTTATAGTGTTTTAAAACGAAATTTAAGGTATGATGTATATATATATATATTTGCAAAAAAATACTTTCAAGAATTCACTGTTTATTATCAGTGGCTTTGTTTGTCAGGCAAAAGATTAATTTGATAAAAATGTTTGAACATTTCAAAATTTCACAAACTTTTTACTTAGACCTTTTTACAACATTATTTTTAATTGTATGATTTAAATCATTGATGGCTCTTTTCCCTTGAAATTAGAATAACATATTTTAGAAAATATAAGTAATGTATACACACAAAATACTACCTTAAAGTGTACAGATTTCAAATAAAATAGAAGAAAACAGTAATATACGTACTAAATATTTTAATGTAACGTAGACGATTGCAAATTCCTAAATATTAAACTGCAATCGGTTCTACAAGATAGTCTTAAGTTTGAGAGATATATGACCCACATTTATGCAAGGCTTTTTAAGTTTGAACCCCTCAATTACTTGCGGGGAAAACCTAGAAAGCATTCTTCTGGAATTAAGTAAGAACCGTATATATCTTTGCCTATAGTCCGTATACCTGGTTGAACCTAATAAATTTAGGAAATTTTCCTCCTTTTATGGTCTACTTCTGTTGTAAGAATACTCGGTACGAATGACTGCGTAGTTGTGAGCCCAAAATTACGAAAATAGAATTAGTACCTTATTACGGTTAAAACACTGTTTAAAGAATGTAATTGTTTAAGTTTTGTAATTTTACATAAAAAAAACATACATTTTTTTAAAGGCGAATTTTGAACGACAAATAGTTCAATTGACAAACAAACAAGAATGGAATAGTTGAATTGCCAGTTTAAAAAAATTAATATTTTCAACAGCAAGAATGAATTTTCAACAGAATGCAATAATTTTTACCCACTTACCTTGAAGAAGTCGAAAGATAAATTTTCAACAAAAAATGAAATAGCTGAATTTTCACATAAAAACATTAATTTCCAACAATATAATTTATTTTTGATCCAAAGAGCTAAATATGTTACTAAAATCGTAATGTTTTAACCGAAAAGATTTATTTTTAGTTCAAAAAATTAATTTAAAATTAGAAAAAAACGGGTTTTCAACCAAGTAGATGAATTTCAACTAAAATGATAAATGTTCAACAAACAAAAATCAAGTTTCAACAAACCCCTTCAACTATTAACTTGTAAGATTCTTGAATTTTTACCTGCTAAATGTTTCAATGTATACAATTTTAAATATTCCTTAAAAATTGTTGAATTTCACATTACAGTTTAAAATTAATTATCTAACTAAGCATTGGTTTTAATGATTTTTTCAACTATAAAATGTTATTATAATAAATAAAATTTTTAAATTTATTATCTTCAGTTCTTAGAACAATAATACTTCGATAATAATAATATGAATAATTATACCTAATTATTTTAATATATATTATTTAAATTTCAAATTATTATTATTATTATTATGTTTTCTTACCAGATTACTAGTTTATATAATAATAATTCAAGCATAATTTTGAAACACAATGTACAATTTTAAAGTATAAGTTTCTGTTTAAAAAAGATTAAGAGAAAAATGTTCTCAGCAAGTATGCATCGCAGGAAACAAACTTTTTGAAAAATCATTTTCGAAGCAATGTTTTTTGGCTTCTGACATTGGTTTTATTAAAAAAAGGTTAAGTGCATTTTTCACTTAATTTTTACGCACAGAAAGTTTTCTTTTGATTTGGATTGAAAAATTAAATACGTATATTTAATATCATATATACATACATACATACATACATACATACATACATACATTAATATATACATACATACATTCATTCATGCATACAAACATACATACATACATACATACATGCATACATACATACATATAAACGTATATATATACATATATAACAATAATTACATAATTTTCATACATTTCCTTTAATGTTTAACAAAGTTCTATTTGTTCACACAATTTTCATTTGCTCAAGCAGTTATTTTTCGATAACTATTAAATAGAAGACATGTAATTAATTAAGATTTCGAAAGTATTTTTGGAAAAGTAATTATTTAAACAAATTATATTTGTTTAATAATTAAAAAGTGGTAAATTTTTTCTTTCTATACGCTATAAAGTCAGAAACATAATGCTATGTGTTCTATTTTATTGCAATTCTTTTAGTTACCGAAAAAAACTGCTTTAGCAAATAAATATTGTTTGAAGAAAAAAAATTATTAAACAATAAAATAAATGTGTTAAAATTATATAATTATTTAACAGAAAGTAGCATATGATACCAATTTGAATAAAATTGGACATCTCTGGCTCAAAAGGGTCACCCTCAGACAATGCTAGACACAGCGCGAGGGTACGTCGAACAGGTACCCAGGATCAAATGAAAATCTCTCTGCTAAATATTTGGAAAAATTGGAGTTAACTTAAAAGATACTTAGAACATTTACTCATAAATATCTCATAAAATTATATACATTTTTGTAACATTTAAAAAAATGTTGCTAACTTAATTCAAGTGCCTTACTATCTACTAATGTGTTTTTTGTTTGAAAATTTTTCAAATGTTTTGAAATATTTTTTAATTTTCTCTTAGATTTCATTATTTGAATTAAAAAATTGATACAAATTTTTTCATGTTTACATTTTGAAATAAGATATAAGAGACAAGACGCTTGTTTGGAAATAGGTATATTTTATAGAAAAATAAAAATTTTCCTATTCATATTTGGAAGAGATAATTTAGCACGAAAGTTAATCAAGAATTATTAAAGTTTTCAAGGCGGCCTTAAAGTCAAATCAAAAACTGGTTCAAAAATTTCAAAATTGGAAAATGATAACTTGAAATTTTTTCAAAATAAATAATTTTCAATATGAAGCAATTAAAATTCGAGAATTTGCAAACGAAAACTAATTTGAATGTTTCAATGTTTGTAAATGTTTTAATTCAGAATTCTATATGAAAATTCAGAGCTCTAAAACTGTAACCATTCAAAAAATTCGAATTTTTATTTATTTTTATTTTACACAACGCAATTTTAAACTTTTTAATTTCAACTAGTTCATTTAAAATAAGGGTCAGATTTTGAGGCGTGCAAGCCGTGCGGTTGCACAGAGCGCCATGGTTGAGGGGGAGGGAGCATGCGATTTTACTCCCTGCCTTCCTCGACCTATGTCTTCAGGTTTCTGGAAAGGTGACAACTTGGTACCTGTTTGTCCAAGTCTAGTCTTAAGATCCGTAATAGCTTTTTCACTTATCCATTCAAAGATCTGAACAGATTGTCTTTCGATGATCATTTCCTACGATACTTTGAAAATTTATAATAATTATTAATCATTTAAACAATTTTCATGAAAATATTGAGAAGTGAGGTATTTTTCAATTAATAAACACAGTTTGTTTACGAAGTTAACTATGATTGTCTTTGCTATGACTCTTGCTTAAGGTATTTGTTAAATCTACAAGAATGGTTAATTATTTAAAGAACTTTCGTAAGAAATTCAGAATTTGGCTATTTTTCAAACGAATAGGGTCAGTTCTTTTTACAAATTTAAATAAGAAAGTTTTTCCGATTAATTATAATAATCGCATTTTCAAGATTTATTATTTAAACTACTTTCATGGACAAATTAAGAGTTTGGGCATTTTTGGAAGAATAGGCCTAATTTGTTTACGGAATCAACAAAGAATATATTTCCAATCACATTTTCCTACGACACCTTGTAAATTTACAATAATGATTTATTATACAAATAAATTTCATAAACAAATTCAGAACTTAACTTTTTTTAGGTTTTGAACCATTTGAACATTTGAAACAAATTAATTTTTATAAGAAAATGTATGCACTATATATTTAATAAGAATGAAAAAAGAAATTGAAACTCTATAATGGTAAAAACTTTCATTTTCATTAGTTTCAGTAAGTATCTATTTTTATTAATTTCTTAAAGTAATTTCATAATCTCTTCAGCTAAATATTTTGCTTCATCAAGATTTTCTGTAGTATATTTTCTCTTGCAATACTTTTCTCCATATATTTTACTGTGATTAATCAGTCGAACTTATAAGCAGTATTATTATCACTTATTGTGATATGATTTTTTATGTTTAAATCCACGCTGAAACAGTAGCCTCTCAACTTTACATTCTATGCGCATTTAAAATTTGTTCTTTACTAAGGCGGGCCTAAAATCAGTGCATTAATTTGAGTACAATTAAATTACAATGCGGCTACATACGAGGTTATTGGAAGTACTCGCATTTGCCTAAACATTTGATAAAAATGTTTAGTGTTGCACAATCATTTATTCTGCATCGAGAGAGGGTACCCACGCGAATCCGTGCACAAATAGAAGTTATTATAGTAAAAATGATTATTGTGGTATTTTATTGAATTTTATTTCCAAATAAAATAATTGCAAGTAAAGTAGTGATTCGCGCGCCGAGCGCGCGTATGAGCTTTTCTTTTGGTTGAAAATTCGTCTTTTTGGTAGATAGATCGTCTTGTTGATTGACAATTAATCTTTGTAGTTAAAAATTCAAATGCTTTTTCCTTGAAAATTCATGTATTTTGTTAACAATTCTCCTTGTTGGTCGATAGAATGATTTATTTAACTGAAAATTCAACTACACGCAGTTGATAATGAAGCTATTTTGTTGAAACTTTAAAAAAAATTAACGAATCCAGTTGAATAATCCTTCAATTCAGTTGAAAATTCATATCGTTGATTAAAAATTTGACTATTTTGCTGAAAATGATTTTTTAAACTGAAAATACAACTATTTCATTATTAGTTTAAAATTTATATTTTTCATTTGAAATGAAACTATTTGTATGAAAATTGTCCTTTCTGAGTTGAACATTCCTGTATTTTATTGAAAATTTGTCGTCTTTGTACTCTCTAAATCTGAATCAGTATATGTCTAATTCAAATCAGCGTTTGAGGGGGGCCTTGGAGAGAACCGGTAATCTGTTACGGAATTTAAGTATGGCTCTGCAATACAAGAAACGCAGTTTTTTCTTTTTCTCATATTCTCTAATAGTTTCTGCCTATACAAGGAAGGATCCTATCAGTTGTAGGTGGACCAAACGATTTTGGAGGCCGATAGAATTTTCTTCAAGAATTGAAATATTTTAGTATTATACCATTCGCAATTAAGCCATTATTTGCCTTTCATGGTGTAGCCGTGACTCACTGAGCGTGGAAGGGAGTAATGTGAGGAAAGGGGTGTAGATCTTTAAGAGTTAAGATTGATCTAGAATAATTCTCGATTTTTACATTCCCGTCAGAGAAGGTATTAGATTTATGTAAAATTGGTTCCCCTAGTTTTTATCAATTGTCCACGTTTTTAGACCCCCTGAATCCGAAAAACAGATTTTTCTGATTGTGTTTGACGCCTAATTAACAATTAAGTTTCTTTTGCGCATATCAAATATAATTTAAAATACTGTTTCGTACACGTCTCGCTTGAATAAATAGAATTTTGTATGCCAAATCTTGAATTTTTCTTAATTTCATTAGGCACATTAATGTAACATTTATCTAAACCTTGAAATAAAGAACGTGATAAATGAAATTATGTAGAAAATTCGGATCAAATTTAGATACGAGGTGTGTTCAAAAAGTAAAGTGACTTTTCAATTTTCGTCAGCTACGCACATTCAAGTTTTAAATTTTTGTTTTGTTGTTTTGGTACACTCGTCACGATCATATGTTCACAGTTTTGACTATGTAGCTCGTGTTGCTTTTTTGGCAGAGGCGTAAAAGTTTAGAAGGGTTTGGTGTGCTCGGCGATTTTCTTCTTTCGAAAAAAATGGAGCAAAGAGTTTGCATTAAATTTTGTGTGAAAAATGGAATCCAGTGCTCTAAAACTCTTGAAATGTTGACAATTGCGTACGGTGGGTCTACTCTGAGTAAGAAAAATATGTATAAGTGGTACAAGCTGTTCCAAGAAGGCCGAGAGGATGTCGAAGACGTACCTCGCCCTGGACGTCCCAGCACGCAACAACAGATGAAAACGTTCAAACAGTGGAAGAAATGGTGTTGAAAAATCGCCGAATTACCATCAGAGAAGTTGCTGAAGATGTTGGCATATCGGTTGGCT
>NC_046666.1:94145234-94155822 GCF_010883055.1 Belonocnema kinseyi
AGACTCGGCGGTATCTGGAAAACCTCTTGTGGACCGCACAGGATGTGCTTTGTTTCCCTGAACCGAATGTTTCGAGGGGTCAAGCTCATAAAATTCTGAAGGTTGGGCACTTAATTTTTAGAACGAAAGTTTGGAATTTATTTTTTAGTTTTTGAAAGATTTTTCTGAATCTTGGAGAGAAAAGAACATAATCGTTGAGTAGAATATTATTCTAATTAATTTGAATTAGTGCGCGTAGCGCTGGTATACTACGATGAATACAGGTACTAAACCGGATTCATCACATCTTATTCCTTATTAAAAAGGTGTTTTCATAAAACATCTTGTTACGACAATTTGGGGGATGAGAGGAAAAGAGAATCGAATTTTGTTTAAACGAGATAATTTCTGTGCACGATCGTGCGGTAGGGGTTCGAAGCATAATTAAGGCTTCCTTTGCCGTCGGTCATGTCAGTTTAGTCTGCTCGAGTTTCTGCGCGCGCAATCGGCGCCCACGTACTCCGTGTCAGATGTTAGTGGGTCAGTACTTAGCGTCAACTCAGTGTAGTGCTTTTGACAGTGGTACACAACGAGATTAAATTTGATGTTTTTGCTCTATTTATGCAACTGATTAAAGATTTAAGGTAAGATTCTTTCTTATTCGCACTTAATTAGCGTGTTCTAATTTTAATTATATTCTAGAATTGAACTATCTGGGAGAATTCCCCTTTTTTTGTAACATGTGTTGTATGCACGTGACTTAACCTATATATGGAAAGTCCTATCGTTCTACACTTCGAAAAGTTTACCCCCTGTTTTTTTTAAACCTTTTCTTATTCGTTATTGTTACATATATACATTTTTTATGTGGTCTAAGAGCGTTAAATTTGGGTGTCTTGCGATATTTGTATTGCACGTATTTTTTTTTTAATTGGCGCGATTCTAATGAACTTTGTTTAAAATCTCAGCAGTTAAGTTTTCTAATAATTGTGATTTACATTCATATATATACTATATATAATAGTATTGAAATTTATATAATTGATATTTTATACTTGAAGTAACGTAACCTTAAAATACACGCATATAAAGAGGCGCGCGAAGTATTCAAATCATGGGGATTACTGGTACCGACCCTACTTATTTTCTGATGGCGTCGTTCCGCGTGTTTTGTTTACGCATGTTCCAAGTGTCAAGTAACTTTTTAAGTGAACTTGTATCATGTGATTTTTTAACAAAAACAATACGAAGTACTACAAGGAGACCGCACGCCTATGGCGGGGATGGTAAAAAAAAGTCCGCAATCGCGATCGACAATCCTCCAATTTTCATGTCTTCCCAGATGATAGTGCCACACTAGGTACAGTCTTAAGGCTAAAATGTGAACGAGTTTTAGTGATTTTTTGTGATTTTGCGTCTGTATTGATGCTTTTGTGGTAGAAGGGGAAGATCAGGAATATAGGAACATGGCGGACATGTAAATAACGAGTGAGTGATTACATTAATCACGTCTGCAAATTATTAACATTTTCTATTTGAAACAAATTTATATTATTTTCATTTTTAAATTGAAAAAGAGACCTATCTGTTCGGAGTGGTACTCAAGTGTTGGGCTTAATGTTTCTGTTGAAATTTTTTTTTCATTCAGAATTATGGGAAGAATAATTTACACAAGCAAACCATTTCATGCAATATCAAGAAATTTCAATTTTTTATCATGCGCTATTTCATGTTTTTTTTATATTGCCTTACTCTCAGTTCACGATAGAACCTTCTTTCATCTATCTGAAAGTTTTGGTTTTGTTGCCTTCGTGCATTACTATTCTTGTACCGACGCAGTCTGGCAGTAAGAATATCAAGTCTCTGTCGTTGAGAGTCTAAAATTTCATCCAATATTGCTGGTGTTACTGTCTCGATGTGCCGAGAGTGGATGATTTTAGTAACATGGTTCATCAGCTTTCTGGTTCTCTTTCCTTTTTTATATTGAGTTAATCGACCCAATTTGCACCTTACTTTGCTGACATCCATATCCAACCTGATCTTCCATGGTGGATCTCGATCCCTTGCTGGAACAAAAACTGCATTTGCAGGCCTAGTTTTTCGGCCCAACGTTCTAAGGGTTGCTACAGCTGCACAGTATACAAGAGTTTGCACCTCTAACGCATTTTGTGCTACGTTCAAATACGTAGGTAAAACTTTACTGTCGAGATGTGCTATTAGTGTACGCAGATGATTTGTGATGTTCATTTTGGGCAGAGAATGCCTCTGTGTTGGTTCCACATATCTGCATGATGTTCATTATCCCTAGCACCTATGCCTTCAGCATCAATCAAGTATTCGTTATCCACATCTTCCAAGGCGAGCTCATCAATAGGAAGCTGCCGTTCCACTTCCATTTTGATAGCAACTATTTCAAAAGCCGAAAGCAGTCTGTTTACAGATATTAAGCGTTTTTGATCTGCCAGATTCTGCTCATTTATTTTTGTAGCTAGCTCTGGGTATTTAAGTAAAAAGAGTCTATGATGTTCTCTCCTCACACTTTTCCCACATTTCTCTGCCAAAAAATAAAGGCGCATAACATCTCTGTTCATATGGTATGAGGAAGAACATCAATTGCTCCTGCTTGACCGTTTTTCGCGGCTTTCTCCAACTGATGTTCATTGCCGTCGTTTTTCCACGCCAAATCAACCTGTTGTTTAATCTCCATTGCTCGGTCTTCTGTAACATGTAGATTAGTCCTGATGTCTTTCACCTTAGCGATAAGATCTCTTAGTGCGATTTTTTGTATATTAGGATACTTTGCAGCAAATTTTGTTCTTGAATTGTATCCTTTTTCCTTGTTTGTTTCAAACTTCGCACTTTCATAATAGAGACGCACCAATTCCTCTTTCATTGTGGTATCCCAATTGATGCTCTCCCACGGTATTTCTGTCGAGGTGGTTGGCTGCAAACAGCTAGTGCTAGCCAAAGTATCCTCAGCAGGCACAGTTGATGTTCCACTGCTTACCGTTTGTCGCAGATGTTCTTGCTGGTCAGCTGTTTGATTAGTGAGATCTGCCTGACTATCTCGCAGCTCACCATCGCCACCGTTCCGCATGCTGTTGCCGCCAGCGGTGGCTCCAGGGGCGCCCCGACGATTCTCGGGAAGCGACAAGCGTTTCAAAATCTTTAATATATTCTCCATTTTTCATTAATGGGTTTTGGTGTTCTACTTAGTCCCTCTCCTCTTCGTTATCAGCCTATTTGGCATGGGAAACCCTGCCAGTAGCAATGCTACCTCCAACACTGCCGTCAAAGTCATGAGAGGAGAGCTCAAGCCCTACCGCGACATCAACGCGGAACACCTTCGGTTATTATTATTATTATTATTATTATTATTATTATTATATTGTTTCAGCTAGATAACCTTTATAGATCAAATTTCAAATCACCATAAGAATAAGCGGCAAGATATTTGCAAAGGATTAAGAGTTTAGGCTAGAATCACTTAAAATTGTAAAGTCATTATTTTATTTCTTCTATTTTGTAACAAAAGGCATCGATTCACTTTGAATTAATTAATTTGCATTTAAATTCCAATTTCTAAAACTTGCAGCTAAAGAAATAAGTTTAATGAGCACTTAATGACTTTTAATTGGATTAGCTAGATCTTCAATATTAAAGTATAGAAAATAATTTAGAAAAGACGAGTAGATAAATTGTAAGTATTAGGAGTTTAGGGAAAATTAGAAGAAGTAAGCTAAAGCGAACGAAAGCACGAAACGAAGAAGAGGCCCAACCCCCTTTTCATGGAGGGGCGAGGATCCGAAGCAACCCCTGTGTGGGCGAGAACCAGCACTCGATCTTCGATCTTTTAACCGTACGGTCGTTTTTCTTATTTTTTCGAAACGTCGAGTCTCTGAATAAAAATTACAATTTTTTATTTCGCATAGTTGAAATTCAGTCTTTTCATTTAATATTAATTCTAAAGTTAAAATATAGAATCTTCTATAAGACTTTCAGCACAACGCGAGGCGAACTCTAGTTTCTTGCAGCGAGGACTCCGATTCCTTTCGACGGCGAAGTCCGACGGACATCGTTGGGGAGAACTTCATTCTCGAATTTCGCGCGCGAATAAATCCCCGGGCATTACACTTTACTAAGTTCATATTCTTTAACGTGAGACTGTACGCAGTGTGGATAGTGCTACGTAGAGTTCTGAGCCGGTTATATTACTTTGAGAACGGTAACGAGAATAAGAATATTATCGAGAATATCACTGAGAAATAAATTCTCTGAAAATTTATGAGAATCTCAGAATTTATTTTAATTAATAGAAAATTGCGCTTTTTCATTAACTTTTCGGTTGAAAATGAACTCTTTTTTTTTAAGTTTGTCTTTTTTATTTTAAGGTTTAACTGCTTTAGCAGAAATTAAATCTTTTTCTGATAAAAATGCAACTGTTTGGTTAGAAATTATGCTATTATACTATTTTCTTGAAAACTCAATTATTCCGTAGAAAATTTACATTTTGTTTAAAATTTATACTTTTGTGTTGAAAAATGAACTGAAATATATTCTGGATGAAAGTTCCACTTATAAAAAGAATTTTTTTATTGCAAATTCATCTGTTTTAAGTACAAAATTGATCTTCTTGGATAAAAATGCAACATATTGATAGAGAATTGAACAGCTTTGTTAAAAAGTCATCCTGTTCGGTTAAAAAATCGTCTTTTTGGATTGAAAATTCAATTTTTTGGTAAAAAATTATTTCTTGTTAATAAAACTTCATCTCTTATAAAAGAAATTTCATTTTTCATATAAAAATGCAACTTAGTGGAAAACACTTCTTTTTTGTTGTGTAGAATTCATTTTTTAACAGAAAATGGAACTTCCATTTTTTAAGATTGATATTTTTTAGTCATTTAGTCATATTTTTTAAAGGAAGGTCTTGTAGTTTTTGTCTACTGTCCGTAGCTACTGTTTATTGTGGTGTTATTAAAACATGTTTCGTCCGTTGAAGCCGGACCTCATCAGTTTATAAGAGTTAAAATCTATCTGATAAAAACCATTATATACAATAACAAAAAAATATTAAATATTACTATATTGCTATATAAAATAATTCTTACCATAGGAAAAGAGATAAAACGTAGACTCAAGGGTTGTTATACACATCGATTTTTGGAGCTTTTTAAGATGTTTTGTAATATTTGAAACGCATTAAGTTTTCCATAAGAAGAATGTTATTTGATACAGTTATCTCCATGGTCGACGGATTGTTTATTTTCATATAATTAAAGTTTGTGGGGCAACACGAATAGATACTTCCGAGACCATGGAGATACTGAGGTTCATTTTCGTATCAAAGTATCATTTTTGTATCAAAGCTTTCATTTTATAGACAGGATTAAAAAAATAGATTTCGTCCCTCATGACTATGAGTTAGTGTCTTTCGACGTTACGTCACTTTTCACCAAAGTACCAATTAACCTAGTTTTAGCTAACGTTAGACTCAAATGAAATGAAATAAAAGAATACACAAATCGGAAAAAAGATGTTTTCATTAAACTTTTAGACTTCTGTTGAAATAATGCATATTTTATACAAAAACATAAATTTTACAAACAAATGAATGGAGTTCCTATGGGTTCTCCTATTTTTTCAGCTGTTTCGGATTTAATAATGAAAAATATGGAAAACCAAATTTTAAAACCACTACCATATGAAGTTAAATTTTTTTATAGATATGTGGATGATATCCTTCCATGCGTTCCAAGTAACAAAATTATAGACCTTCACAATAAACTTAACAAATACAATAACAGAATTCAATTCACTTTTGAAAGAGAAGAAAATAATAAAATTAACTTTTTAGAAATCACTGTAAACAAAATAGAAGAGAATTTGATTTTATAGATTGGAACCGAAAACCAACCTGGTCAGGTAGATACCTTCATTTTAACTCATATTGTGATTTCAAATACAAAATTAGCGTAGTAAATTCCTTAGTTGACAGAGCAATCAAATTATCCGACCCTATATTTTGGATATATATTTAAATTCAGTAAAAAAAATACCCTCTTAGACAACAGTTATCCATATAAATTACTAGACAAGCTTATAAAAAACAGATTTGAACATATTACAAAATTAAACAACGACTTAAATAGACAAATACAACCAGAAAATGTAACGTATATGGTTATTCCTTATATCGAGCACCAGAAAAAAAAACAACAGCTAACATTTGTAAAAATACTAACATCAAGTTAGTTTTCGTTTCGAACAAAGATAATTTTAAATGTTTCAATACAGGCAAAGATCCATTAGACAAAGGACAAAAATCTAATGTAGATTACGGTATCGACTGCAGAGGTTGTGATGGTATTTATATTGGACAAACAGTAAGGACAACAGAAAAACGTATGAAAGAACACATATACGACTGTAAAAATGACAAAAGATCTACTTCCCTTGTAAACCACGCTCATGGAGAAGATTACCATTTTGATTTTGATAGAGTAAAGATTTTAGAAACAGAAAAAAACTATAAACGGAGAATAATCAAAGAAATGTTTATTAAAAAGAATTACTTATAAGTGAATACAAAAACAGATATTCAATTCCTCAGTCATAAATATGACTATTTAATTGAATCTACTAATTACAAACGTTGACATTAAACAAATTTTGATTCCATTATTGGTTTGTGTTTTAATAAAAGAATTACACCTTGTGTCAACTATAACTTTATGTAAAATAATAAGTTCTCAATTATAAATTCACTAAATAATATTCAATTACGTATGACATCTTTCACATCTAACAAATTAAGAAAGGAAAATTGAGAAAAAATGTAGTAATTATAATATCTTTATAACAATTTCATGTATGACGTCACACACCGAATGTACCGTACTATTATACGAACTTTGATGTAACAAACTTGACCACCTAATTATGTAACCACTTTGATACGCAAATGAACCTCAGTATCTCCATGGTCTCGGAAGTGTCTATTAATGTTGGCCATCGACATATAGAAATGGACCGGTAATGCTGTGGGGAGAACGGTAATGGGCTCTAGAGAGAGAAAAAACATTTGAGACATAGACCTATTCTTTCTAGATAAAGCTGATTGATCGAGAATATTTTCGTTGGGTGAAGTTTGGTGCAGCACAGGACCGCGCTTTGTGTCGTGAGTGTCCCAATAATGTCACGTTTATTGCAGTTTTCAGAATTGATTGATTTATAATGTATTTAATTATAATTTATTGTTAATAAATATAAAAAATGGTGGCAGCCTGTGTAGTTTGTGGGCGTTTTCAAGACGTTTATATGGGGACATGTTTTCATACATAAGTAAAGTTATTGAATATAGTAAAATAAAAAATATTACAACAAAAACAAAACCTCAAAATATGATGTTCTGTACCTATGCAATACAAATGGTTATTTTTAATGTTGTAGAAATATTTTTCAAATTTTTGACAGTTTTTACATTGTTTTTGAACTCACAAAACGATTATTATTGTAGCATTTTCAATCCAATTTCAAGAAGAATTGAAGGTTACCAAGTTTTTAAAATAATCTATCTGGAACAGGTTATTTTACATGAATATTCTTTAAAATTCAATTTATTATAACTTCAAATTTCTAATGTATTCTTTATCTTTTTTTTTAAGTAACCGTATAGGATATTAAGGCAATGCCCGGGGCCACCAATTCACTGGACAGATTCCTGAAATAGATAAAGGCAGGTCTACGTCTCATATGTTTTCTCTCTCTCTAGAGCCCATTTCAGTTCTCCCCAAAGCGTTACCGGTCCATTTCTGTATGTCGATGGTGTTGGCCCACAAACTTTAATTATATGAAAATAAACAATCCGTCGATCATGGAGATAACTGTATCAAATAACATTCTCTACAAAAAGTAGTAAAAATCCCTTTTTCGAACGTAACCTTACATCTTGAAAATGGAAAATTGATATAAATCGCATTTATGCAGGTTTTAATATTGTAAAATTATAAGTCATTGTTCAATTTCCAGGGTTTCGAAAATAACAGAAAATTTGTAAATTTACAATGATTTGTAAAAACTTTGTCAAGAATTGGTAAAAATGATGAAAAATGTTCTTTATATTGAAAATGAATCCAAATGTATTGAATAATATGTAAAACCTTAACGAATAACCGCTTGAAGGAGAGTTACCCCAGTGTAGTCATTCTTTTTCATAATATATATTCTTACAATTAAAGAAAAACATTTTTGCATAAATAAGAAAAATATTTCAATGTCAAAACATAGATTATAGGAAGATTAAAAGTTTATAGAAATCGAATAAATTCAATGAATCAGCGAAACTCCAAAAATATCGACTGCATTTGTTTCAAATTTGCTGAATGGGCTTAGCTGCCATTAAATATTTAAATTATTGTCTAAGTTTTCTTTACTATTCAGTTAAGTTTATTATTTCTTTCGTACATTTGAAGCCAATGCAGGTCATAATTTGACGCTTTAAACTCTGGAAACCTACGTCTGTAGCTTTCAGCGCCACCAAACGGATCTTTCGCAACCTCGTTAGTCTCATACTGACTCTCTGAGTGTGGATAAGTTAGTGGAGTGTGGCCTTACCTGTTACCACAAGCAGATATTTTCATGTGCTCTGAAGCTGAATTTGTAACTAGAAAAGTTATTTCCAATTCCTTTTACTTCCGATTTTTGCCGCCGAAAAATAAGCTGTATTTTAGCTTAGTGGAATTGTACGTCGTGCGTGACAGCGTGGGTGCAGAAAATGGCGGAAAATGCATCATAAAGTTTAAGAAGACTATTACTGTACGCTCAGATTCATATATGCCTTCCATCCGGGTTCGAAGTTAGGCTTTGAAAAAAATATGTCTATTTAAATTGCATGAATGAATTGACTATTTATGTAGAAAGTCATCACTTTTTCGAAGTCCAACTTCAAGCTTGAGGGAAGCCATTTATAAATGTATGGACCTGCACGATGTACAATATTGTTTTTATTTGAGCAGTGGTAGTACGACAGGGAATCTCCTTGCGGAATTATAATTTTTATTTTGAGACAGGCAATTTTAGTAAAAAATATACATATATATTATATATTAACATAAATAAATAACTCATTTATATACAGATTTATTTCCTTTTTATGTCCTTTCCTTTGCATATATATTAATTGAATCTAAATTTAATAATTTGAAAAATATTACTTTCTGCAACATTTCTGATTTTAATGGGTAATTTACAATTTCTACTGAAGCTACCATTAATAACGTTTTTGCTTCGGATATTGGAATTACGAACAATTGCGAAAATTCAAATATTTTTTGTTAAAATGCCATAAACTACAAATTTACAAATCATTGTGGTTTTACAGAATCTGCTTGAAAACTTACATAACCTAAAAGTTAATTTCCCGACTGAACCTCAGTTTTTAGTTGTCATTCAACACGGCATTCACTCGCACATTTCTTGCGGGAGAAAAGGAGATAGCAAATCACAATGCGCGTGTGACTCTTCTTGTGAGCATTGGGTTTAAGCGCCTAAGTCTGGCAATAAATGTACAGTTAGCGCAGTCAAAATTCGAGACGCTTTGTGTAGCATGATCGGTCTCTTTATTATTACCAAAGAATCTTTGTTATTACTCCGTGGTTTAAACCGAATGCTCCTAGGAAGGGGGCATGTGCACTGTGTATTGCTATGTCCATTTCTCCCGCAAGAAATGTCAGAGTGAATGCCGTGTTGGATTACAACTAAATACTGTAAATATACTAAATACTGTTCCTGTAAATATTGTCAATTAAGTTTGTCAATATACGTGCTTATTCATTTCTGTGTTTTTGTACAGAATTAAGTTGACAAAGTGTGACCTGGAAAGTATGGGTAAATAATACAGATTTAATTGTAATCATTAAATGATATAAAATGTGCAGACTGAATAATGTGAGAGTATAATATTATCAGAGATGAAGTGGGAGATTGCTTATATTATCGTAAAAAATTTAAAAAGCTTCGTATTTGATATGTACATACGAATAGGAGAGAAATACTGCCTTTATATGAAAGAACACTGTTAACTGCATTTTGGTTAAGGCCCTTGAGCCGCCCACCGTTAATTGCTTCAGGTGACTTTATCCGATTTGCAGTTAACGGTGTTCTTCCAAATCACGGCAGAATAGGCATGTCGTTGCCGGATCTAAATAACGAGCAGGCTGTTCTACCTATATCTTGGATTGCTAAACCTCTATTGCTTTTGCAAACCAACATGGTCCACTCCCCCTTGTAACTTATGATCAATCCACGCGCCCAAGTTAGTTAGCATGAGGCTAGTCCCCTCATATTCCAATGTCCATCAGAGGCGGTGGAGCCTTGCCAAGGGGACACAGAGGCCAATGCCATCCATAGAAATCGAGCAGGGAGGGCCAAAGTCTTGATTTTTTATTATTATTATCACACCATTAAGCCATTTCCCTTTCGGGGTAGGCGTGACTCACTCGGCAGTGGAAAGGAGTAGTGCGTGGAAGGGATAGAGATTTTTCAGATTGATCCAGAATTCTCGTGCTATTTAAGTAAATAACACGTTCGTTCCGCAACACTGCTCCGA
>NC_046666.1:94155922-94163967 GCF_010883055.1 Belonocnema kinseyi
TCTTCGATAGACTCTGCCGTAACAACCTTATCATCTGCGAACGCTAACCCTCGTACCCTTACTGTTTCGAGATCCACACCCTCTTCGTCGAAGAGAGCCATTGTTAAACACTTGTCCATAAATAATATAAATAACCATGAAGACATAACGCATGCTTGTCTAACTCCTTGAATAATATCGAAACAGTCACTCAGTTTCCCATTCTCTCTTACACTCGCTTTGCTACCTGTATATATTGTTTTTATAGCTTGTAGGATCCATCCATTGACTCCATACTCTTTCAGAATTTCCCAAAGTTTACTTCTATCTACCTTGTCAAAGGCTTTTTCTAGGTCAACAAATGCACAGAAAACTTTTTTTGCCTACTCGTAAATAAAATGCTTAAGCCAAAGATAATAATATCTTTGCTTAAACTCATCCGATCGTAGGATATAGAAACCTTTCAATTCTTTCTTGCTTTGTTTAATCTTTGAAATCTATCTGGAATTTATGTGGAATAATAGAAGCCTTTCCGAATTCTTTTATATTTATCCAAAACCTTTGCGAAATATTTGAAATTTTTGTAAATTCTTCATAAAATCTTTGAGATATTATTGCAACCTGTGTAAATTCTTCGTGAAATTTTCGAGAAATAACTTTTTTAAATCTATTCAAAATGTTTAAAATTTTTGAGAATTTTGAAAACTTTGTGAAATAATAGAAGTCTTTGTAAAATAATGGAAATATCTGTGAAATCTTCTAAACATATACTAAATTTTTCCGATATTTTTGAAATCTTTGTAAAATCATTAGGACGTCATTGAAATTATTTGTTCAATCTTTGAAATCTATTTTAAATCTTCGCGAAATATTTGTAAGCTTTGTGAAATCTTTAAAGTCATTGGGAAATCATTGAAAACTTTGTGAAATCTTTCTAAAATCTTAGTGAATTCTCTCAAAATCTTTGCAAAATCATTAGGCAATTATTGAAATCTATGTGAAATCTTTCTGAAATATTACAACTCTGGGAAATCATTGAATTCTTTGTCAAATACTGGTAAATTCTCTAAAAATCATTGTGAAATATTTGAAAGGTATCGAAAATCTTTCAAATCTACCTGAAATCTCGGCGAACTCTTTAAAAACTTTGGGAAATCATTGACATTTTTGTGAATTGTTTAAAAGTCTTCGCAAATTATTTGAAATACTTTTGAAATATTCGGTGACATTTGTTAAATAAATAAAACCTTCATGAAATCTTTTTAAAATGATTGAAGTCTATATGCAGTCTTTTAAATCGACCCGAAATCTTTGAAATCTTAATCGTCGAATAATAGAAGACTTTATAAAATCCTTTAAATCTATGCGAAGTCTTTGCGAAACCTGTGAAATTGTTCCGATTTCTATGGCATTTAACCGTTCTTTTAATAATGTCATTTTAAGTTTTAATAATGTCATTTTAAGTTTTAATAATGTCAGCTTTTAATAATGCCAATTTAAGTGAAAATCAATTGGACTTAAATAAGTTAGTGCCCATTTTTAAATGGACATACTTTGACCTGCTAGATCATTAACCATTTTTCATAAAATCATATGGTAATTATTACATCAAGAATGTAAAGCTTCAATAAGAAATTGGCATTAGCTACTTTTAGATGAAATCATGGACATAGGAAACAAGGGACTAGGTATGCCATTACGGGGGTGATGCAATGAGGGGGGAGGTCCGCCACCTTTTGATGTCCCGCGACAAACATGGCAGCGCCCACATGTTTATATTTTAATGCACATTTTGTCGGTAAAAATGTTCGTGCGCATAATCAAATGGCACATCGTAAGATGGCGGCTCTCCCCACTCATGGAATTCTCCCTCCTCCCGTGGATTCAACCTCGCTCGCTAAGTTAGGATGACATGCCTAGTCCCGTGTTTCCTATGTCCATGGATGAAATAGTAACTCTTTGCACTATAAAAAATAATTAGGAGAGTCTCGTTGCCAGTTTCGAATAAATAATCTCAGAGATCTGTAATAGAGCGTAATAATTTTCATGACAAATAAATAATAAAATTGAGTAATTTAAAAGTTTCTATTAAATCTTAATGGACTCTTAAACTCTTAAAAAAGCTATTTCTTCGAAAATGGCATTGGACTCTATAAATATAAACCATCCTAAATTTGTAATATACCAAAGGCGTAAAACGCACCGGTATTTTGCAAGTAAATAGCCGCTAGCGCATCTCGAGCGCGATGGGACGACCCCTTGTAAGATTTGACAACTTTACGCCTGTAGCGTATAAAATATTTGGGACTTTCATCTGTAATGCAGCTAGCCCATTCATCTTTCGGGAAACTATCCTTTGAAACAGTCAGGCCTGAGGTTGTAAACAGTAGAAATATAGGCGGGAAGTCTCTAGGACTTCAATATTTATTTCTGTTCTTATAGAATTTTCTTAACACGTTTATTATAATTTACAGAAGTTGTTCTTTTCAAAGGAAGAACTTTCCGATAAATTCAATACAAATGAATGGAAATTTTTTAATCAACATACAATTGTTTAGAATTTGCCAGTTATTATTCTTCAGTCATTATTAATGAAACGTAAAAAATGCATTTTAAAGGTATTTCGCGATGAAGATAGAATGAAATTCTTCTATCTAAATTTGATGCGAATTTTCTACAGAATTTCATTCATCACGTTTTTTACTTCAAGGTTTATATAAATGTAACATTAATGTGCGTAATGAAATTAAGAAAAATTCAAGATCTGGCGTACAAAATTGTATTTATTCAAGCGAGACGTGTACGCAACAGTACTTTAAATTATATTTGACATGCGCAAAAGAAACTTAATTGTTAATTAGGCGTCAAACACAATCGTAAAAATCTGTTTTTCGGATTCAGGGGGTCTAACAACGTGGACAATTCACAAAAACTGGGGGAACCAATTTTACATAAATCTAATACCTTCTCTGACGAGAATGTAAACATCGAGAATTTTTCTAGATCAATCTTAACTCTTAAAGTACACCCCTTTCCTCACATTACTCCCTTCAACGCTCAGTGAGTCACGGCTACACCACGAAAGGCAAATAATGGCTTAATTGCGAATGGTATAATACTAAAATATTTCAATCCTTAAAGAAAATTCTATCGGCCTCCAAAATCGTTTGGTCCACCTAAAATTGATAGGATCCTTTCCTTGTATAAGCAGAAACTATTAGAGAATATGAGAAAAAGAAAAAACTACGTTTCTTATATTGCCGAGCCGTACTTAAATTACGTAACAGATTACCGGTTCTCTCCAAGGCCCCCCTCAAACCTGTAATGAACCGTAACCCCCCCCCCCTCTTACTATACATAATTTATGGTTTACAGAAATAATAAAATAAGGGACTTGAAGCGTATATTCGCCGGAAAAGCAACGAAATTTAGCTGTTGTTCAGTGAAATTTCACTGATCAGCAGCTACATTTCACTGTTTTAGCAGTGTATATAAGCTGATTTGAATTAGACATATACTAATTCAGATTTAGAGAGTACAAAGAAGACGAATTTTCAACAAAATACAGGAATGTTCAACTCAGAAAGGACATTTTTATGCAAATAGTTTCATTTCAAATGAAAAATATAAATTTTATACCAAAAATGAAATAGTTGCATTTTCAGTTAAAAAAATCATTTTCAATAAAATAGTCAAATTTTTAATCAACGAGATGAATTGTCATCTGAATTGAAGGAATATTCAACTGGATTCGTTAATTTTTTTTAAACTTTCAACAAAATAGCTTCAATATCAACTGCGTTTAGTTGAATTTTTAGTTAAATAAATCATTCTATCGACCAACAAGGCGAATTCTTAACAAAATACATGAATTTTCAAGGAAATAGAATTTGAATTTTCAACTGCAAAGATTAATTGTCAATCAAGAAGACGAACTATCTACCCAAAAGACGAATTTTCAACCAAAACAAAAGCTCATACGCTCGCTCGGCGCGCTAATCACTACTTTGCTTGCGATTATTTTATTTGGAAATACAATTTAATAAAATACCACGATAATCATTTTTACTTTAATAACTTCTATTTGTGTACGCGTTCGCGTGGGTACCCTCTCACGAGGCAGAATACATGATTGTGCAACACTAAACATTTTTATCAAATGTTTAGGCAAATGCGAGTGCTTCCAGTAACCTCGTATGTAGCCGCATTTTAATTCAATTGTACTAAAATTAATGCACTGATTTTAGGCCCGCCTTAGTAAAAAAGAAATTTCAAATGCGCATAGAATGTGAAGTTGAGAGAGTTTTGTTCCAGCGTGGATTTATACATAAAAAGTCATATTACAATAAGTGAGAATAATACTGGTTATATGTTCGACTCATTAATCACAGTAAAATATATGGAGAAAAGTATTGCAAGAGAAAATACACTACAGAAAATCTTGATAAAGCAATATATTTTACTGAAGAGATTATGAAATTACTTTAAGAAATTAATAAAAATATATACTTACTGAAACTAATGAAAATGAAAGTTTTTACCATTATAGAGTTTTAATTTCTTTTTAAATTCTTATTAAATATATACTACATACATTTTCGCATAAAAATTAATTTGTTTAAAATGATCAAATGGTTCAAAATCTAAAAAAGTTAAGTTCTGAATTTGTTTATGAAATTTATTTGTATACTAAATCATTATTGTAAATTTGCAAGGTGTCGTAGGAAAATGTGATTGGAAATATATTCTTTGTTGATTCCTTAAACAAATTAGGCCTATTCTTCCAAAAATGTCCAAACTCTTAATTTGGTCATGAAAGTAGTTTAAATAATAAATCTTGAAAATGCGAAAAAAAGACAATCTTAGTTCAGATCTTTGAATGGATAAGTTAAAAAGCTATTACGGATCTTAAGACTAGACTTGGACAAACAGGTACCAAGTTGTCACCTTTCCAGAAACCTGAAAACACAGGTCGAGGAAGACAGGGAGTAAAATCGCATGCTCCCTCCCCATCAACCATGGCGCTCTGTGCAACCGCACGGCTTGCACGCCCCACAATCCGGCCCTTATTTTAAATGAACTAGTTGAAAATAAAAAGTTTAAAATTGCATTGTGTAAAATAAAAAAAAATAAAAATTCGAAGTTTTTGAATGGTTACAGTTTTAGAGCTCTGAATTTTCATATCGAATACTGAATTTAAACCTTTACAAACATTGAAACATTCAATGTAGTTTTCGTTTGCAAATTCCCGAGTTTTAATTGCTTCATATTGAAAATTATTTATTTTAAAAAAATTTCAACTTAACGTTTTTCAATTTTGAAATTTTTGAACCAGTTTCTGATTTGACTTTGAGGTCGCCTTGAAAACTTGAATAATTCTTGATTAACTTTCGTGCTAAATTATCTCTTCCAAATATGAATAGGAAATTTTTTATTTTTCTATTAAATATACATATTTTAAAACAAGCGTCTTGTCTCTTATATCTTATTTCAAAATTGTAAACATGGAAAAATTTGAACCAATTTTTTAATTTAAGTAATGAAATCTAAGAGAAAATAAAAAAATATTTCAAAACATTTGAAAAATTTTCAAACAAAAAACACATTGGTAGATAGTAAGGCACTTGACTTAAGTTAACAACATTTTTTAAATGTTACAAAAATGTATATAATTTTAAAAGATATTTATGAGTAAAAGTTCCAAATATCTTTTAAATCAACTCCAATTTTTCCAAATATTTAGCAGAGCGTTTTTCATTTGATCGCGGTTTACCTGCCCGACGTACCCTCGCGCTGTGTCGAGCATTGCCTGAGGGGGGCCCTTTTGTCCTCATGAGGAATAAAACACGGGACATAACATTTTTATAATATTGTGATCAGCAATTTAAACATATTATATTCGAAATGTACGTTTATTTGCGATTCCAACGATATGTTACTTGCAATGAAAAGATTAAAATTAGAATAAGTTGTCGCAGATATGCTTATTGTTATTTTGCAGCAATTCCCGTCGTCGTTTGCTAAGAAATAATCATTAATATACAATTTTAATATTTACTTTGACTTTTGAAACAATTTTCAATTGTTAAAAAAAATGTTGATTACTTAAGCAATAATTTATTCCCCAGAAATTTTTAAAATGATCTTATTTTCTTATTGAAATGCAATATTTTGTCATTGTTTGACGTAGTAAATTTGTCTGAAACATGACGTGATTATTTGAACAATTAATTATTGTTTATTTTAAAAATTTTTTCAATTGAGCCAGAGATGTCTAATTTTATTCAAATTGGTATCATATGCTACTTTCTGTTGAATAATTATATAATTTTGACACATTTATTTTATTGTTTAATAATTTTTTTTTCTTTAAACAGTATTTATTAGCTAAAGCAGTTTTTTTCGGTAACTAAAAGAATTGCAATAAAATAGAACACAGAATTATGTTTCTGACTTTATAGCGTATAGAAAAAAAAAATTTACCACTTTTAAATTGTTTAAACAAATATAATTTGTTTAAATAATTACTTTTCAATACATACTTTCGAAATCGTAATTAATTACATGTCTTCTATTTAATAGTTATCGAAAAATAATTGCTTGAGCAAATTAAAATTGTGTGAACCAATAGAACTTTGTTAAACATTAAAAGAAATGTATAAAAATTATGTAATTATTATTATATATGTATATATACGTATATATGTATGTGTGTATGTGTGTGTATGCATCTGCGTATGTATATATGATATTAAATATACGTATTTAATTTTTCAATCAAAAGGAAACTTTCTGTACGTAAAAATTAAGTGAAAAATTCACTTAACCCTTTTTTAATAAAACCAATGTCAGAAGCCAAAAAACATTGCTTCAAAAATGATTTTTCGAAAAGTTTGTTTCCAGGGATGCATACTTGCTGAGAACATTTTTTTCTTAATTTTTTTAAAACAGAATCTTAGGACTTTTTTAAACAGAAGCTTAGTTAAATAATTAATTTTAAACTGTAATGTGAAATTCAACAATTTTTAAGGAAACCTTAAAGTTGTATACATTGAAACATTTAGCAGTAAAAATTAAAGAATTTTACAAGTTAATAGTTGAAGGGGTTTGTTGAAACTTGATTTTTGTTGTTGAAGATTTATCATTTTAGTTGAAATTCATCTACTTTGTTGGAACCCCGTTTTTTTCTAATTTTAAATTAATTTTTTGAACTAAAAATAAATCTTTTTGGTTAAAACATTACGATTTTAGTAGCATATTTAGCTCTTTGGATAAAAAATAAATTATATTGTTGAAAATTAATGTTTTTATTTGAAAATTCAGCTATTTCATTTTTTGTTAAAAATTTATCTTTTAACTTCTTCAAGTGTTTTAACCAAGTAACAAGGTGCAAAAAATTCTTGGGTTCAACCAGGTATACGGACTATAGGCAAAGATATATACGGTTCTTACTTAATTCCAGAAGAATGTTTTCTAGGTTTTCCCCGCAAGTAATTGAGGGGTTCAAACTTTAAAGGCCTTGCATAAATATAAGTCATATATCTCTCAAACTTAAGACTATGTTGTAGAACCGATTGCAGTTTAATATTTAGGAATTTGCAATCGTCTATGTTACATTAAAATATTTAGTACTTATATTACTGTTTTCTTCTATTTTATTTGAAATCTGTACACTTTAAGGTAGTATTTTGTGTGTATACATTACTTATATTTTCTAAAATATGTTATTCTAATTTCAAGGGAAAAGAGCCATCAATGATTTAAATCATACAATTAAAAATAATGTTGTAAAAAGGTCTAAGTAAAAAGTAGCCCTTGAAAAAAAGTAATTTCGTGGTATAATCCATTTTTCATTGGGCTTCTAAAGATTATACCAGGTGTATACATATGAAACCGGTATTGCCATTTAGCGGCCAGTAGGCACGCTTGTAGGCACTGCCTTCAAACAACGATTTGCGGGGAGAATTAATTTTCTGTTTCCATTTGGGTAAATCGGCGATAGAATCTCATCGAATGCTTGTCGAAGCTTACGGAGGGCATGCTCTTGGTCGAACGCAGTGTAATGA
>NC_046666.1:94164067-94178579 GCF_010883055.1 Belonocnema kinseyi
AGGGCGCATACTTTGAATAAAATATTTGTTATCATTCTCTTGAAATAAATGTGTTTTTTTTTTCTTGAAAAAATACCGGTTTCATATGTATACACCTGGTAGGCGAACTTTTTGTGAAATCAATGGTGGTCGAGTTCTTGGAAGGGAATTCTTTAAACCCTATTTATTATTCATTAAATATGTATTTAGCATGTATTCAGTAAAGCTTGTCTATGGTGATGGGGATTGAATAACTAAGTGGGAAAATATCGATAGTGTTGAAGTTTTTGATTGTACAGGTAAGGCATAGCAAGTGCATAATTGCACGGTGTGGTTCTCAGAATTTGAGATACCTGTGGTCTTCATAACACTGTGGCTGCATGGGGGAAATTGGTTACAAAAATGTTTGTGACTACTGCAAAAACTAAATATATCTAAATAGCAGTAAAGTTATACTATGCAAACATAGAATGAAGTTTTTCATTAAAAATAATACCTTATTTTGCATTTTGTTAGCTATTTCATGGGGTATTTCATATTATGAGAATAATTTGACGAGTTTGGAAAAAGCACTTTTTTACATTTTTTGTATTTTTAGCATAAAAAATATGTATGTAAGCCCCACGGTGTCCACCCTGTATAATAAAAACTTAATATTCGAGTGGTAAATAAATATGCATTACATGATTTACATTTATGGTAAGTCCTGCAATTGTAACTGCGGTGGTAACTCATTTTTAAAATTCTCTAACCTAAGCAATTACCAACGCGGAGCGTCTAAAATATACCGAAAACTATGAAGTAACTCCGAGGATTTGACCCACAAACCAAGAGGGCGCTTTTAGCAGTCGGATTTTGACGGAGTCTCTTATTCCATTACATGAGCAATCTCCCAACTCATCTCTGTTATTACTCCGGGGTTTAAAGGCTCTTTTACACCTCCATTGGTTGGTCAATCAGCAGCCAGCAGACTATAAATCCGTTCACACCTCGATTTTCCGAAGAAGGAAAATGTTCCTAATGACGGGAAGTTTTAAATGTAAAAATAAATGAAAAAATATTATAGCATTTGCAATGATAAGAACAAAGAATTTTGAATAAATTTGTATCTATTATTTAAAAAAGTAACTTACAGAATAATTAAGAATTGGCATTGCTGTATATTTTATATAGCAGACGTAATCGCCAATTCGGTTTGAGAGGTTTGAGCGCATACTTCGAGTCATTCCAATACAACGGCTTTATTTATTAATTTAGTGAAACTAAAAAGTCTAAAACGTAAATAATATTAACATTAATTAATGTTGTATTCTACATTGTAACGTATGAATACTTATACACAAATTTCTAAAGAAACATTGTCAATGTAATAAGTTTATAACATCAAATCTAACCTTTAAAGCTTACATACACTTCAAATATATATATTTGGCCACCTTAAAGAATGATTGTACATAATAATTGTACAAATGTAATAAAATTTCATAAACCTAAATAATTGTAAGAGTACTTCATCAATGTCCAATAAATAAACTAGTTTTTATGCAATTTACACGGTTGCTATGGATTACGAATACGACGGAGTAAGTCTAATTTATAAAATTTAAATGACAACAAAATATAAATAACAGACATTTATATTTTTTATATTTCAGGTTTTGAAAAATCTGTACTGCGGAATTTGCACGCAGCAAATACCCAACGTGAATGAAGAGTATGATCATAACTGCTTCCAAACTATTGACATACAAAATTTTCCCATTGTGGAGAATGCTGTGACCCTAAGTGAAGCATGTGAGAAGAATTTTGAGCAAGAAAATGGTAAAGATTATTTGGACGAATACCAGGAGGTTAGGATACATGGCTTATTGAATCTAAGAGGCCACAGGTAAAGAAGAAGAAGAACCATCTGTTTTAGAATGTATGTGTTATAGGTCTTTAGTATAGTTGACATTTTATGGAGAGTGCTTAAAAACAAATTCTAAGTGTTTTCTTCTTCAAAATTATAACTTATATCAAGTACTAAGAGCAAAATGTCAATTATCTTTTATAGTTTGGAGGGTTTAAAAGATGTTAAAACCCAATTTTGCCATAATATATAAATTTAGAAGAACCTTTCAAGCTTTAAAATAATCTCGAAAGGTTTTGAGTGAATAAAGAAAATTTTCTTAAAATTCCTCAACAAATTTAAAAGAATGACGATTCTCATGACTAAAACATGTGGTGTTTGAGTCGAACTCCTCTCTCTGGACAGGCCTGCTGTAGCGGAAGAACAGGAAGTGTCAGATAACCCCCTCTCCTGCGTCAAGCCGCGTTCGGCGCAGTAGGCATAGCCAGCCGCGCATACGTGTGATGAGACAAGGAGTGGGGGTAAGCTAACGAAGGAGAAATCGGGAACCGAGAAGTTTCTAGCGAAAAGTGTTCATAAATAATTTTTTAGCCAGTGCATGAATGCAAGTGCCATCAATTTCCAGTGCATGAATAATTTTTTTTTTCAATTAACATTTTTTTTTAAACTGTCTCATTCGTCTCGAGATACTGATAATAAATGAAATACTAAATGAAAAATAAATGTGCGATCCATACCAGAGATGCGTTGAGTTATGCAATACACAGCAAAAAAGTTTGATAAAAAAGTCATTCTATTCGGAGCAAACTGAGTTTTACTTTTGAGGTTAGAATTTTATGGTCTCTGAAAATTGTCTTAAAATCTTCCAAGTAATTATCACTTTTTAAATAGTAAGACGCCCCGAGATGTTTTGGTAAATATCATAAGAAATAGCTCGTTCATAAAAATATTTATAATGGACATCAAAATCTAACTTAAAAATACGATTCTGAAACCAAATCCTTTTACTTCTATGTGTATTTGAATTTTTGAGTATTTTGTACCAAAAAAGCCCACATGCAAAAAATTGTCACTTGCCACCTTCTCCCTTTCCACCCTTCATATATTAATTATATTACGAACGTAACACAAATCGCAAAACCCAATATTGAGCAAGAATATCGATAATTATAAATAAATATTTAATATATTTATTATTCTTCAATCAAATTTTCCTTCAAATCAGGGATAAGTATTTTTGAATAAATTGAACATAATAATTATCATTTTGTGTGTCGTAGGTACTGCGTTATATAATTTTATTTATTCAGAACTTTCCTACTTGACTTCAATTTCATTTTATTTGAAACACATATGTCACATTTTCTCCGCAGAAAGAGGTTATGAAACACATAACCTAAAATTATAGTTAATCCGTATTTTCCTTCATCGATCTTCAACATTATTATAATATATTTTATTAGGATTCAAATATTTCTACACCTCAACATAACGAAGAAATTTTACTTCTCACATTTTTAAATTCCTTACATTTGCCGCCTTACTTATCCAAGATGGAGAAACTAAGCTTTGGGTCCTGATTAGTTCATTTTATTTACTTGCGCGTGGCTAGGCCATGTACTTATTAGATCATGGCACGGAGCATGATCTAAGAATACACGGTCTAGCCATGAGCAATCTTGATTATCAGCGGCGTATCTAGGGAAAAAACCGCCCATCCCAAGCATGAAAATTGAATGCCCCTGTGCAAAACACCAGTCAAATATCTTTGTCTCTACTACTAATTTTCTGGGCGTTTTTTAAACATTTTTAAGTAAATAATTTTGGTAGAATTTGAAGCATGTATCTTCTTGTAATGTGCGTATCACTTACGGTTATGTTTCTATTGCCAGTTTCAGATGGCTTCCCACTGGCAGTTGCGTCTCCTTATTATTCCTTCGTGGGTGTATTTAAACGCCTGTTTACTGGTCGCCAGCTAGCGGAAAAGTCATGAGAATAAAAGAGGCAGAGAGCGGAAACTTAAAAGAAAACTACTCTCTATCTCTTTTACGCTTATAATTTTTCTGCTGGCTGGCAGCCAATTGACAGGCGTGTACACCACTAGGATGACAATGTCGCTAGAGAAGATCAGAGTGGGTAATTTCGCGTATATGGTATATATTCTAGTTCGCAAACTGGCTAGGTGAATTTGGGATGCTTTGATTAAAAAGTTCACATAAAAAAATCTGAATGATCTTAAGCGAATTTTTTAAATTATGCACAATTAAGCATTTTGAAAAAATTGCTGTTTTTTTAGTATTCAAAGATTAATTTAAGAGCCTACTAATCTAAATTTCAATCATTCTTTTAGTACATAACGATAAAAAAAATAAAATATGGTGGAAAATAATAAATATTTTGATTTAAAATTAATATTTTTTTCGTGTTTAAAGATTACTATATATTTTTTTAATTCACTGTTTTTGTTGGTAGAAAATTTATCTTCTCGGTTAAAAAATCATCTTTTTCATTAAAAATTTAATTCTTTTTGGAAATTTGTTGATTTTAAATTAAAAATTTAACTACTTTAATTATTATTCACAACTGATCTTTTTCAGTAACAAATTCATCTATTTGGTTGACAATTTTAAAATTTTTGTTTTCAAGTTTGTCGTTTTTTATCAAAAAATTAAAAAAAAATTAAAAAAATTAAAAAATTGCTGAAGATATTATGGATTCTTTCTCACCATTTTTAGAAATTTTTTAAAATTTTCTCTAAGAATTTATTTTAAAAAACAAGATATCCTTTGAAATTTTTTGTATGAATATGATTTTAGTGGATGTTTTCAGTTTGTTATTTGCTGAGATGCCGACAAATGTTGAGCGAAAGATAGATTTTTTAATATTTCGAAAGATTTGAATATTATAAAAAAGTATTCTCAAGTTTCCAAAAAAAATGTAAGATTTTTCTTATTTTTAAAGTTCATTTGTAGAGAATAATTTAAAAAATTCCAAGATTTTTAAAGAAAATTGTCAAAATTATCAAAAATTAATTTCGAGAGATTATTCTACAACTTTTTCAAAACATTTCAAGAAATTGCTAAAAAAGATTCTGAGAAATTTTAATACCGAGCAGATTTTTGAAAGATAAAAGAAAATTTAGATTTCTGAAGATTTTGAAATAAAGTTTTAAATTCTATTTCAAAATCTGGAAAGGATTTAAGAAATTAAAATTTTTTGGCCTAACATTTTGGGGAAAGTTGTAATTTATTTTTTATTTAAAAAATAAATTTTTTTTAAGAAAATTGAAAAATATGTTGAAACTTTTTAAAACATTTAAAAACTGCGTTGGCTCAAGAATCCGGTAAACAAAAGTATCAACACTCAGAAATTTCCGAAAAAGTAAATATGATTTATCGCGTATATGCTTGGACTTCAAATATTTGGTTAAAAATTAATTTTTTCATTTACAATTTTTGATTGAAAATTGAAGTATTCAACAAATCAAATTTTGTAGTTCAAACTTGAAATATTCTATTTATTTTTGATTAACTTGAAACTAATCTTCATAGTTGAGAATTCTTTTTTATAGAATATTTGTTCTTCAACGCCCAAATTTGTCTTAAAATTTTTACGTCTTAAAAAAATTTAATAATTGCCGAAGATATTTTGGATTCTTTCTCAGCATTTTTATAAATCTTTTAAAATTTTCTCTCACAATTTATTTTAAAAAACAAAAAATCCTTTTATATTTTCATATGAATCTGAAGCATATTCTTTCATTATCTTTAACAATTGTCAAAATATTTTTAATTTGTTCGAAAACCTGACTGATTACATTCTGCATGAATATGATTTTAGTGGATGTTTTCCGTTTGTTATTTGCTGTGAGGCCGATAAATGTTGAGCGAAATATAGATTTTTTGAGATTTCGAAAGAAAAATCTTGTTAAGAATTTTGAAGATTTGAAAAGGATAAAAAAGTTTTCTTAAATTTCATTAGAAAATTTATAATTTTTTATTTTTAAAGTTAATTTAAAGAGAATATTTAAAAAGATTTCAAGATTAAAAAAAAAATTATCAAATTTATCAAAAAATAATTTTAAGCGAACATTCTACATCTTTTAAAAACATTTTAAAAAATTGTAATAAAAAAATCTGGAAAATTCTAAGGTAATTTTTATAATTTTGCACAATTAAAAAAATAAGAAAAATTCGAATTTATTAAAAACATAATTTTGAAACTTTAACAAATAATTTTAATATTAAGAAGACTTTTAAGAGATAAAAGAAAGTTTACATTTTTGAATATTTCGAAATAAAGTTTTACATTCTTTTTCAGAATTTATAAAGGTTTTAAGAAATTGAAAATTTTTGGCTTAAGATTCCGGGGAAAGTTTTTATTTTTTTTTAATTTAAAAAAAAAATAATTTTTAAAGAAAATTTAAAAATATTTTGAAAATATTTAAAACATAAAAAATGCGTCGACTCAAGAATCCGGTCAAACAAAAGTATCAACACTTAAAAAATTTCGAGAAAAATAAATACCATATACCACCCAGTTCACGGTCGTGAGACGTGGCCATAGGTGTGATTTATCGCGTATATTCTGGGAGCTGGTGTCATTTTTAGTTGGTGGTTGCTAACAGTAGGACCACGCAGTGGTTGTTTGATCTTTTTTTTTTATTTTCATCTACAATATTTCTTAAATTCATATAATTCGATATAATTTTTTATATATTTCAGACAATTTAAAATGATTAAATTAGAATAGTCCACTAAGTGTGATTTTGTTTTGAATTCGCCCAAATTGTTGAAATGATATTGATAGGGCGAAGGGGAATCTTCGATTGATGCAGATTCTTAGCACTTCCAGTTCGTAGAACTGGGGGAGAGTTTCCGAGGAATGTATTTCCCCGCCAAACAAAACAAATATAAATAGATGAGTAGCTCTTTAAAACTGCTTTCTTGAACACTTATTATATAATCTAATTAAACAGTATTTAGTTGAACTTTAATTAAATAAATAAATTGATTAAAATAAATTAAATAAAAAATATCTAATTTTCTTTTAACTTTTAATACTTTTCACATTTCCTAATTTAATATATGTACTAATAACTAAGTTATTAGATTCAGCCTTTCAAAATAGGGGGAAAAAACTTTTTAAAAATCTGGGCTATTAATTTCAGCTTCAGTTTAGAGTTAAAAAATGATGTTTTTTTGCAATTACAATCATTTTTAATTCAAAATACAAATTTGGAATAACTATTAGCTTGTTACAAAGGTAAAACCACATTCCAAGTTTTGACAAGAAGGAATCACCGCTTATCTGTTTCTTTTTAAAGTTATATAAATATAATTTTCGTAAGATTCCGGAGATATTTCAAAAACATTATTGAAGATTTCACATATGCCGAAAAAAATGCAGAAAATTTGTATCCATTTTTTTTATTGTGCAGGACACACAAAATATTAGGAAAAATTAGAGTCAGCTTAAAAGATATTTAGGACTTTCAGAAGATTCGAAGAAATAACTTTTAAAATAATTTTTCGAAAAACTATTTATGTTTTTAAATATTGTTAATCTCTTCAAAAATTCTGAAATTCCTAAATAATTTTTGTAATAAAAAATTACATTTTTACAATGACCTTCAAGACTTAGAGATTTGTAGAAACTTCCAGAGGAATCTTACCAAAAAAATTTCATCCTTCAAAAAATTCTTAAATAGCTTCTAACATTTTTTTCGAAATACTCAATATTTTATAAAATTCTTAAAAATTGTTTTTAAAATGTATAGAAAATTTTTAATTGTCTAAAAAATTTCAAATTTTAAATTACCTTAAAACCTTTACAAAACGTCTACACCTTCGAAATATCTTTTCAAATCATTCAGTTTTCCTAAAAAATTTTCAAGTGTCCTAAAATCTCCTAGATTTTCTTTCGTGTGTTTTAAAATCAAAACACAATTATTTAAAAGATTAAGATATTTTAAGTTTTTTGTCCATTATGTATTTTATTTTTCTTACCGCTTTCAAAGTTTGAAAAAGTTTACAAATTGTCTACTACGATAGGAAAATTTTAAGAACAGAGTTATTTCCTATAATATTAGAAAACCCATTTGCAATTAAAATTTAATTTTGAATTAATGATGGTTAGAAAGAGTTGGAAAACATTTGATCATGAAATGAAATTACTTAATTGAACATTATTATTTACAAAAGTGATGTTGCGGTAAATTCGTAATATTTATTAATAGACTTAATTGCAGACGGTTTACTTAAACAATCTTTTTTTTGAGTGACTCGCAAAATTCTTAGAAATTGAAAAAATCAACTGCAAGAATAAAAAACGAACATATATATTTTATTTTTTTCATATCTAACTTTTTCTATTAAATCATTCATGTTCAGGGGCGAACTGGGCCTATTACCTCTATTAATAACAGTTAATATGCATAAATATATTAAATAGTATGCGTATTTTAAAACAAATCTCATATTAAATCAACGCAAACAATGAAAAATTCCTTGGAACATTTTTAAATACTCTCAAATATTGCAATTCCTTCAAAATATTTTGACACACCTTAAACTTTTTTAAAACATTTTTAAAGTACTTTTGAATTTTTTTAAATAACCATGCTAAATAATTTTTAATTCTCTAAAATTTCTTAAAATAATAAAAGTAAGTTGAAAATTCCTTGACATGTTTCACAACATCCTTAAATATTTTAAATCTTTTGAAACCTTTTGAAACCTCTTGACATTTTTTAAAGCTCTTGAAAATATATTGAAATTTTAAAAATACCATGAAATATATCAAATCCTCTAAAGTGTTACATTAACTTTTCATAATCAATCAAAAATTCCTTGTAATCTTTTTAAATTCTCTCAAATCTTTTAAAATCTTTTGAAATACCCAGAACTTTTTTTAAAGATTTCTAAAGTATTTTTGAATTTTTTAAAATAACCCTTCTAAAATTTTTTTATTGCTTTGAAATTTCTTTAAATTATAAAAACAAATTAAAGATTCCTTTACATCTTTTAAAACATCCTCAAATATTCAAAATCCTTAAAAATCTTTTGAAATTTCGTAAAGCTTCAGACTGAAATTTAAAAACAGACAATAGTTCCTAAACGTTAAATATTGAAATGTTTGTAGATTATAGTTTTGAAAATGGGATCAATAAAACTTCAAAGCTTTAGAAATCTAATTTTCAAACATTTTCAACTATTCAATAAGAATAATTTTCAACTCGATGAGATTCAAGTCTTCAAATTTTGAATTGTAAACTTGAAAGTTTATATATAAAAAATTAATAATTATGATTGAATTGAAAGCGTTCAAAATTTAAACGTAAGTTTTCAATTGGGTAATCTCTAAATGAAATTATTTCAGACTGAAATTTAGAAAGCAGAAAAATTTCAAACTGTTAAAAATTTTAATGTTTGTAGATTAGTTAAAGTATTAAATTAAAGTGTTAATAGAAATTACTCAAGTTAAAGTTTTACTATTTTTAAAACGATTTTTGTATATAATTATAAAATTATATATATTTTTTAAACATACTTTTAAATTTTCAACGCTTTCAATTTATTTATGATTAGTAATTTTTTGTAAATAAACTTCTAAGTTTACAATTCAAATTTTGAAGACTTGAATTCCATCAAGTGGAAAATTACTTATATTTCGTAGTTGAAAATAAGATTTCGAAAGTTTTGAATTTATATTGAATCCATTTTCAAAACTCTAATCTACAAAATTACAATATTTAACGTTTTGAAATTTTTCCTTTTTCTAACTTTCAATCTGAATCTTTTTAAAATTTCAAGAGATTTCAAAAGATTTTTAAGGACTTTAAATATTTGAGGATGTTTTAAAAGAAGTCAATGAATTTTAAATTTATTTTTATAATTTAAAGGAGTTTCAAATAATTTCAACAATTTCAGCAGAGTTATTTAGAACAATTTCAAAGTATGGTAGAAATCTTTAATGGGTATCAAGGTGTTTCAAAACATTTTTAAGGTTTTGAAATACTTGAGAGTGTTTTAAAAGGTTCCAAGGAATTTTCATTTGATTACAGTAATTTCCCAGTGGGCACAAAATTTGGCGACGTCTTTACGACATCGTTATGGCATCTTTACGGTAACTTTACGACATCCTATGTCCATGTGGTCAAGTCGTCTTTACGATATCGTAAAGACGCTGTAACGACATGGACATAGGATGTCGTAAAGTTGTCGTAAAGATGTCGTAAAGACGTCGCCGAATTTTATGCCTACTGGGTTAATATGAGCTTTAAAGGATTTGAAATATTTAATGTTTTTTTTAATTTTCAAGGAATTTGCAAGAGATTTCAAAAGATTTGAAACGATTGTAAATATTTGGGGATGTTTAAAAAGATGTGAATGAATTTTCAATTCCTTTTTATAATTTAAAGGAATTTCAAAGAATTTGAACAATTATAGCAGCGTCAAGGTGTTTCAACATATTTTGAAGGTTTCGAAATACTTGAGAGTAATTTAATATGAGATTTCAAAGGATTTGATATATCTTCGGATATTTTAATAGATTCCAAGAAATTTTCGATTTATTTTAATAATTTAGTATGAGATTTTAAAGGATTAAAAATATTTTAGGGTATTTTTAAAATTGCAAGGAATTTTTAAGAGAATTGCAAAATTTCAAGAGCTTTCAGAGGATTTTTAGTATTTAAGGATGTTTTAAAACATTCCAAACATTTTCAATTAATTTCAATAATTTAAAGCAATTCCAAAGAATTTTAATTATTTTCAACTTTTCAGGTTGAAATTGGAACTGCTTTGTTAAAAATGTATTTTTTTTTGGTTGATGTATCAATTTAGTTGAAAAAATTTGTTTTCTGAAAATTTAACTATTTTGTAGACAATTTTTCTTTGCTTTTGTTTAAAAATTTAGCTATTTTGTTGAAAACAATTTCAACAATTTTTTTTAATGTATGTATTTTATTCAAAACCTTTTTTTTTGCAGAAAACTAATTGGGTTAGTTGAAAGTTGAACTATTTATATTAAAAAATAGTCAAATAGTCATTAATATTAATATCATATTTTATAATTATAATATTAACATCAATAATATATATATAATAGCAATAATATCCATATTATATACACCTGAAGAAGATAACCTAAAAATCGACCCATGCATGAAATTAAGAATAACGCAAAACATCAAAATCGCCAATTTCTTTAATTTCTTTCTAATGGGGACCGAGTTATAAATAGAAGACCATCGAAGTCTTTTGAAACTTTCAGATCGGCAACAAAGATATCTTTGTGGCAACTAATTTAGCAGAAACTTAATTGGTAAATCATTTCAGAAATTGCTAACTTTCGTCATTTACCGACGCGCAAATTCAGCCTTCAAAGTAACTCTTAGGTAATCCACCATGAGGGCGCAGTTATCAGCGGATGTTTTTACATTCTCTTATTCAATTATTTCGGCCATCTCGCACCTCATCTCTATCATGGCACGGAACATAATCCCAGGCTGTGATCTACGAAAGCGCCTATGCGTCACCTTGAGGCACGTACCCATGTATGCAATGGCTTGCGTAAATGACGGTAACGAAAGCAAAGCATACGAGGTGCGTTGCCTTCCTCGAAACTATCAGTTCGCACCAGTTTAAACGAAAGGCATGAAAAGTGAGTCAATACAAATATCACAGTGAAAACTGTGTTGGAGGTAAGGCTATAATATTTATTTAATGTTTATTATTAAACTTGTTTGTAAGTGAAAAAAGTTGAAGGAGACAGCTAGGTTGACCATTTGTCAAAAATAACCTATGTAGAAAATTAAGAATATAATAAACCCAAAAGAATTCTTTTCACATTTCATATATTTCATTGTACTTCCCGAGATTTTAAAGATTTTAGCATATTTTTAAAGATTCCAAGGAAATTTCAAATGAATTCAAAAAATTTCAAGATCTTAGGGGATTTAAAATAATTCCAAGGAGTCTTTAATGTCTTTATAAAATGCCAAGGGATTTCAAAAGATTTTACAAAATATAAAAAGTTTTAGGTAATTTTAAACGATTGCGATGCGTTTTTGATCGTTTTCGATAATTTGAAGGGACCTGAAACGATTTAAATATAACAGGATACTTTCAAAGATTCCAAGGAATTTTCAATTGATTTCCACAATTTGAAACGATTTAAGGCCATGTGATGAGTGTAACAGCTGATCAAGTCAACCCTAAGATCAATATTTTTTCACCCATATTGAAAAATATGGTGGAAGAAAAAAGTTTATTTATGCAAATAATGATTTTTGACGGACACATTTAGGTTTTGAAGCAGAATTTTGACTTTTAACTTTCTCTGACGGTAATCATGCAATCTGTTTTACCCACAGACCCCTAGAAGTTCGAAGTCGTCATGGATATAGACATGGACATAGAAAACACGGGACTAGGCATGCCGTCCTAACTTGGCGTGCGAGGTTGAATCCACGGGGGGGGGGGGAATTACATGAGTGGGCGGAGCCGCCATCTTACGATGTGCCATTTGATTATGCACAGGAGCATTTTTGCCGACAAACTGTGCATGAAAATATAAACATGTGGGCGCTGCCATGTTTGTCGCGGGACATCAAAAGGTGACGGACCTCCCCCCTCTTTGCATCACCCCGCAACGGCATGCCTAGGTCCTTGTTTCTTATGTCCAGGGAAGTTGTCTGCTCGTGCTAGTGCTGCTTTGGCACAGCTGATACCAGACTGATACGCATGTCAGACCAAATATGTTTATTTGCATTTCAAGTGCAAACATTAGTTTTTGCATTATTGGTGCATAATGTTCGTGAGCTATTTTTGTTGTTTTGTCCCAATTTGATAAATATAAAACTAATAACTAGCCCATTGACAACATTGCAAATTGCTTGCAGGCATGGACATAGGAAACACGGGGCTAGGCATGCCATCCTAACTTGGGCGAGCATTTGATTATGCGCACGAGCAATTTTGCCGACAAACTGTGCATGAAAATATAAACATGTGGGAGCTGCCATGTTTGTCGGAAGACATCAAAAGGTGGCGGACCTCCCCCCTCATTGCATCACCCCCGCAATGGCATGCCTAGTCCCTTGTTTCCTATGGCCATGCTTGCAGGGTTTGACGACAGCACGGTCGGTATTTCTCCAAACTAAAAAGCTCACTTCGTTTAGACGTAAGCTGGGAAATATAAATCGATGACCAGGTTTGGTCACGTGACCCCTCGTCACATGGCCTTAAACAAGATTATAAGATTGCCCCATCTATGGAGGCGCATATGCGACGCACGTCATGCGAGGCACGCGCATGCGTGCATGAAGCAAACACTCGGTGCGCGTGAGTTGACTATCCTAAAATTATTTATTTATATTAAAGGAGGTAAATAAAAAAATTTAATTAAATAAATGTATCGGACTTTATTAACAAAATAGCACGTCTATAGCGGGGATGGTGGAAAAAAGCCCACAATCGCGATCGAATGTACTCAAATTTCCATGTCTTCCCGTTGTGCAGATGCAGACTGTTTGTCTTTAGTGGAAAAAATTCTTGTGCCAAGTGTCAGTACTAAAAACCTTTATAATAAGTTAGACAATAATGTCGCATTTTTTTTTGCAAGGGCTGCGATTCGGTTAGCAGGGCACAGAAAGAGAAAGGTATTAGACGTGAAATCCTCAACATCTATACTTGCGTTCTATTTTTTTTATATTCCTCTTCTTGTCCTAATGACATTATTCATATAATTGTATAAATTATATAAGCATTATCAATGCGTTCGTGAAACTAACTGCCACGTGACATTATCAAACTGAACCTATAAACACACTCGACACTATGCATAGCAGACGACAATTTCTAATTTTATATTTTCACCAGCCCCCTGCCTCGACCGTGTATGGCAGGGCTCACCAAAAGGAAGCCATTGGCTGCATTGGCTGCCAGTGGCAGTCAAAAGACTAGGTCAAACTGGCCCTAACAAATCTTGTCGTTCGACTGGTTTTTTGCCCTTCACGGTCATTATACCTCCCGCCGCGCCGGGCTTGAAAGACATTATCCTTTCCAAAAATGAAATACCATTAGAAAAAAATATATCAGCGTTTGATTTAATAATATAAAAATAAATATTAACTTCTTATTGAATAATATTTATATATTTCACACAATTGATATAATGTATAATGATAAAATGTTTAGATGATATTGTTCAAATTTCTTTAATAAATATTTGTTAAAATAAGCTATAGCTATAATATGACTATGTTATCTGTTAATACTAAATGATTAATAGGTAGTTTCAAAATTAATAAGAAAAATTAATATAATGCTTGAAAGGTGGAAGAATTAAGCAATTGCTATATATTATTGCAAGTTTTATAATAATTACCGAAAAAAAAAATTTTATATTAAAATATGAAGTATAGATTTCAGTGAAAAGTATTTTTTATTCTAAAGCAGATTTCTTTCTCTATACATATTTATTTTAAACGATTTTGGTCCTATTGCACGGGAACAATTTTAATTCATTTTTGTTCTCATTTAATTTAATCAGTGAGTATAATTTTACGTAATACCTTTGAAAAAGAATAATTATTATTGTTATTATTGAATATAATTATTATTAGGAGTAATTATCAAAATGAAATGAATGTTTCAATTAAAAGTGCTATCAAATATA
>NC_046666.1:94178679-94187083 GCF_010883055.1 Belonocnema kinseyi
TATATCTAGTCGGGAGTGGTGCTGACTGAAAACAGATGATTTGGAGCGATTCGCGCGCCATCTGTTGGTCATTTTAAGGACTTATTGAACTACCCTCGTAAACAGTTGAACTAACGTCACAGTGACACGAATGATAAATAAGAAAATGGATTTAATATAATGTATATATTTATTTTAATTGAACCAAACATCATATATACATTTATACAGTTTAATAATTTATTTGTTTCTTAACCTTGAAAGCTTTTTTCTCACTGCATTCAGCCCATAATAATTTTATTTTAAAATTTAAATTTAAAGAAGATTTTGAATTAAATAGTTAATTATATTATTGCAAACCTCATTTCTAAAAGAAACAGACTATAAGCTATTAAAATCGATAAACAAACGTACTGTACTCATGACGCACAGTTGGAGGAAATGCACTTTTTTCATTCAAAAATGTTCAGAGCCTTCAATTTTCTTGCGATTTTGAATTTTTCTGTTTTAAATTAAATAACATTTAATTCTATAGATCTTGACTCTCCGAAATTTTGTCTCCTTTTTTTTTTTATTAATAATTTTTCCAGTCAAAGTATGAACAAAATCTTATTATCGGTGAAAACATTTTTTTTTGCGAAAAGTGCTTCCCATTAATGTACGAATGACATTTGATAACAAGAATAATTTAAAAGTTTATAATAACTACTGTGATAAACAATTTTTGTGTCAAAATATTAGAATTTGAGATTTTCAAATTATGATTTCCTTCAATGGCCAGAACGACTTTAGGTATTCCTTAAAAGAATAAATATTTAATAATGTTTGATAAAATATAACAATTAAAATTTTTGTAAATAAATTAGGTAAAGAAATTTAAAATGTTTACCCTTTCGCATAGGAAATTTTTTTGCACTGGAAATGTTTTTCAAGCTATTGGACGAATGACTGCTAGTCACAAAAATATTAGAAGAGTTAACAATAACCACTGTTAGTAACAATTCTTGTGACAAAATATTTAAACTTAAGGGTTTATCAAATTTAAATTTTCTTTGATGGCCAAGTCGGTGGGTTATTGTCAAAAGATTTTGTATTGAGTGAATCTTAGCATGCAGTGTTATGATTCATTTCCAATCTATTACGATTGAAAACCCGACTTTCTCCGAATTGTACTGGCAATATTGGGACATTTTTATGTAAATTGTTCATAAACATGTAAGTTGTTATATTTCACTAAATATGATCAAAGATACATTTTTTAGGAATATCCGTAGCCATTGTAGCGGTTGAAGAACATAAAAATTATGATTAAACCTTACATTTGAATATTTTGTCACGAGAATTCTTCATGACAATGGTTATTATTAACTTCTCACATGTTTTTGTGACTAGCAGTTATTCGACCAACAGCTTAAAATATTTCCAGTGTAAAAAAAAAAATTTCTATGAGAAAGGACAAAAATTTTGAATTTCTTTGTCTAATGTATTTACAAAAATTTAAATTGTTATATTTTATCAAATATCATTAAATATTTATTGTTTCAGGGAATACGTGAAGTCTTCCTGGCGCTTAAAGGAAATAATAATTTGCAAATTCTCAAATTATAATATTTTGCCACAAGAATTGTCTATAACAATAGTTATTATAAACTTTTAAATTATTTTTGTTATTAAATGCAATTCCTACATTAATGTGAAGCACTTTTAGCACCAAAAAATTTTACTGATAATAAGACTATTTGTTAATTTGTTTATCAAATTTTTTTCCAACAAATAAATGGAATGATAAACAAATTATTTGTATTTTATGAGTTTCTAAACATTAATTTTAGACAATATAAAGTTTTCCTGATCAGTTATCAAAGCGTCAAAAAATGTTATGTACAAAATGTATCTCAAAATTAAATTTTATTCATATTAAACTACATATTTTCATGACATTTTTTTTTTTTAATAATTAGTAATAGTCAGACTTATTTTTTATTTATTTTTTTTTTTCATTTGCAAACAGCATCAAGTTTTTAATTATTTTTGCTTTTTCTTACTGCAATTCAATGAAAAAGACAGACCTACTTATTGTTGCGCCATCTGTTGGATTAGTTTAACCGACAATTCCCCTCCGGATCGTAAGAAAACAGAAAAGTGGGGGCGATGCATGGGGCTGATTTTCACTGAAGGAAAGCTCTAATCTAAGAAGGCATAAAACTCCGAGGACAGGCGACCGCGAACTGGCGCTAGTCGAAATACATGGCATTTGGTCTCCTTGTAGTACTTCGCCATTCTCACAAAACTAGAACCGGCACGCACCCACGCGTTGCAATGTTGCAAAAGGCACTGGGCTAGCCGGCTAGTTCCGCGCCGTCCCATCTATGATATTCTGTTTTGTGATTCTGTTACGCTACACCTACAGGACGGCACCCTTATTAAAAAGGCAATTTATATAATTTCTAAAGCATTAAATAATAAATTTTGTTAATTTATAAGGTAAACATTTTGTGCCCCCACCAGATACTCACGTTGCGCGCATGTACGCGCTGCAAAATTTCGTCACAGGGTGATTGTAAACATGCTCGCATTGTGCCACACCTTATGCACACACTTCAGTTACAATCACAAAATGTGGGCGAACATGGTGAATTTTGGCATGCATGTCATGCGCACATCGACGTGCGCGTACCATGCGCGCACGAATTTTTATCTGGGGAGCTTTTCATATCTTCAAAAAATGCAAAGGGATTTCAAAAGATTGTACAGAATATGCAAAATCTTAGCGAATTTTAAAAGATTTACAAATATCTTATGTATTTTAGGGACTGGAAGTGTATAATTCTTTTAATTTAATTTCAATTTTGTTAATTTTTCGGTCTAATGTCTCTATCTGACATTTGATTCCTGTTTTATGCGGTTTCAATGGGAAGGAGAAACAAACTTGCAAAGGTAAGACAGTGTTTTTCTTCAAAAATTCTTGTGATATCACTGAAGTCTATTTGCAAGTTATGAAATAATGTACCTTGATTGTATCATACGGATGCAATAGATCATTTTCAGATGGATTTTCTTGACAGTTTTGTTTTTATTTTCAGATGGTCAAGGAGGCTGGATTAGTTGTTGAAAAAATAAAAAAGTATTTTGAGAAAGGTTATAGTTACAAAACTATTCTTCATTTATTAAGTGAAAAATACGATATACGCATTTTATCAAGGAATTTTTCAAGGATTAGGAGTGCTGCAAATCTCAAGATAAAAAATTTGATTGAGGGCGCTTTCATAGGATTGCAGATCAGCAGTTCGCATGCGTGCGAGACACGATGTGTGAGACATAACCCTCGCCAGAGATGAGGTGGGAGATAGGCGATCCCATGTATTTAATTTCGAACGGTTTTCGCCAGCGCCATCTATTACCTAAAGCTTTTGCGAAGTAAAATAAAGCGCCCTTAATTACTCAGGCCACCTTACGAACTGAAATAGATGATAGACGGTTCTATTTGAGCGGTCAAACAGGGCGGCATTTTTCCAGTTTGACAATGTCGGTAGAGAAAATCAGAGTGGCTAATTTCGCGTATATGCTAGGTGAATTTGGGATGCTTTAATTAAAAAGTTAACATAAAAGAATCTGAGAGATCTGAAGGAAATTTTCAAAATTATGCACAGTTAAACTTTTTGAAAAAATAAGGTTTTTTTGGTATTCAAAGATTAATTTAAGAGCCTAATTAATAAAAATTTTAAGCATTCTTTTAGTACATAAAGATGAAAAAAAATAATAATGGTGGAAAATAACAAACATTTAAATGAAAATTAATACTTTTTTGGTGTTTAAAGATTACTATATATTTTTTGAATCCATTGTTTATTGGTAGAAAATTTATCTTTTCGGTTAAAAAATCATGTTTTTCATTAAAAATTTAACACTTTTTGGAAATTTGTTGATTTTGAATTAAAAATTTAACTATTTTATTTATGTTTAGAAATTGATATTTTTCAGTTACAAATTCATCTATTTGGTTAATTATTTTAAGATTTTTGTTTTCAATTTTGTTGTTTTTTATTAGAAAATTAATTTTGTCGGTTAAAAATTCTTCTTTTTATTGAAAATTAAACTTTCATCTTGGTAGAAAATTCATTTTTTGTGTTACAAATGTAAGTTGCTTTTAAAAAATATTTGGTATATTTTCGGAAATATTTTTTTTAATCACTCAGAATCTTCTGAAATTTCTAAATGTCTGAAACGGAAGCGAATTTTTCTTAAAATTTTAAAAAATATTAAAAAATTAAAAAACTTGTCTTAAAATATTCCGATTTTTTTTCGCGTAATTTATAGAAATGTTTAGAAAAAATTTAATATCTTTTTAAATTTTAACAAAAAATGAATATAAAAAAAATCATTTCAAATTTTCGGATTAATCTTAAGAATATTCTTTCATTCTCTTGAAACTTTTCAAAGTTTTAAAAAAGTTTCTAAGCATCTAACTAAAAATCTTTCAAAACCGATTTTTTCAAAATAATTTGTTTAACCTTTTTCTTTTAAGTGAAATTGGAAAAATATATTGAAGTACAGTTCAGTCGAAAGAATAATTATAACTTTTGTGTTACGTAAGGTATGAATTTTGATTTAGAAAACAAATTGGGCATAACGTAAGCTAATTCTTTCTTTTACACAAAACCTGGAAGATTTGGCAGGGTCATTGCATTTTTTTTTAATTCTGTGGAAAAAGTGGAAAAATCATGTAATATTGCAAATATTGACAGGGTTTTTTAAATTAAAAGATTAATTTCAAAGACTATCAATCAAAGTCTTATTAATTATTTTAGTAAGCCATGGCAATAAATGCTGGAAATTTAAAATTCTTATTGAAAATGTGTGTTTTTTGGTTTCTTTAAAATACAAGTACATATTTGTTAAATTAGCTGTTTTTTTTTGGTAGAAAATAAAGCTTGTATGAAAATTTCTTTTTTGTATTAAAAATTCAAATATTTGGTTAAAAATTAATTTTTTTATTTAAAATTTTGGATTGAAAGTTGAAGTATTTCCCAAGAAATTTTTTTGGTTCAAACTGTAACTATTCTATTTTTTATTGGTTTAAGCATAATCTTCTTACTTTTTTTATAGAATATTTAACTATTTCTTGAATATTTCTCGTTTTATAAATATTAGGAAATCTTTTAAACTTCTGAAATATTTTTAATCACTTTAACACTTCTAAATTCTTCAACACCTAAATTTTCCTTACAATTTTTAAGTCCTAAAAAATTTTTAAATTGCCGAAGATATTATGGATTCTTTCTCAGCATTTTTAGAAATCTTTTAAAATTGTCTCTGACAATTTATTTTTAAAAACAAGAAATCGTTTCACATTTTTTGTATGAATATGATTTTAGTGGATGTTTTTAGTTTGTTATTTGCTGAGATGCCGACAAATGTTGAGCGAAATATAGATTTATTAAGATTTCGAAAGAAAAAGCTTTTTAATAATTTTGAAAGATTTGAAGATGATAAAACAGTTTTCTAAGTTTCCTAACAAAATTTAACATTTTTCTTATTTCAAAGTTCATTTGAAGAGAATACTTAAAAAGATTCCAAGATTTTTCAAGAAAATTATCAAAATGATCAAAAATTATTTTTGAGAGAATATTCTAAAAGTTTTTCAAAACATTCCAAAAAATTGCCAAAAAAGATTCTGGAAAATTTTAATACTGAAAAGATTTTTAAAAGATAAAAGAAAATTTATATTTCTGAAGATTTTTAAATAAAGTTTTGGATTCTATTTCAGAATTTGAAAAGGTTTTAAGAAATTAAAAATTGTTGGCCTAACATTTCTGGGAAAGTTTTGATTTATTTTTATTTAAAAAACAAAATTTTTTAAAGAAAATTGAAAAATATTTTGAAACTTTGTAAAACATTAAAAAACTGCGCTGACTCAAGAATCCTGTAAACAAATGTATCAACACTCAGAAATTTCGAAAAAGTAAATATTTATCGCGTATGTGCTTACTGGTGTCATTTTTAGATGACGGTTGCCGACAGTAGAACCATGCGGTGGTTGTTTAATCTTTTTCTTTAAAATTTTATATACAATATTTCCTAAATTCATATAATTTAATGTAATATTTAATATTTTACAGACTATTGAAAATTCTTAAATTAGAAAATTCCGGAACGATAAAATTCCTGAATTCGCCCAATTTGTTGAAATGATATTGGTAGGACGGCGGGGAATCTTCGATTCTTGCAAAATCTTAGAACCCCTAGTTCGCAGAACCGGCGGAGAGTTGCCAAGAAATGTATTTCCCCGCACAAGAAATGCAATATAAATAGATGAGTAGCTCTTTAAAACTACTTTCTTGAACACTTATTACATAATCTAACTAAATTGTATTTAGTTAAACTTTAAATAAATAAATTGATTAAAATAAATTACATAAAAAAGTATCTAATTTTCTTTTAACTTTTAATACTTTTCACATTTCCTAATTTAGTATATATACTAATAACTAAGTTATTAGATTCAGCCTTTAAAAATAAGGGGAAAAAACTTTTAAAAAATCTGGGCTATTAATTTCAGCTTCAGTTTAGAGTTAAAAAAATACGTTTTTTTTTGCAATTACAATCATTTTTAATACAAAATACAAATTTGGAATAACCATTTGCTTGTTATAAAGGTCAAACCACATTCCAAGGTTTGACAAGAAGGAATCACGGCTCATCAGTTTCTTTTTAAAGTTATATAAATATAATTTTCGTTAGATTCCGGAGAAATTTTCCAAAACATTTTTGAAGATTTCACATATGCCGAAAAAATGCAGAAAATTTTTATTTATTATTTTTATTTTGCAGGATACACAAAATATTAGGAAAAATTAGAGTCAGCTTAATAGATATTTAAGAATTTTAAAAGATTTGAAGAAATAATTTTTTAAATAAATTCTCTAAAAACTATTCATGTTTTTAAATATTGTTAATCTCTTCAAAAACTCTGAAATTTCCAAATAATTTTAATCCTAAAAAATCTTTCAATTGTCCTAAAATCTTCTAGATTTTTTTTCATGTGTTTTAAAATCAAAACTCAATTATTTAAAAAATTAAGATATTCTAAGTTATTGGCCTATTAGGTATTTCATTTTTCTTACCTCTTTCAAAGTTTGAAAAAGTTTATCAAATTGTATAGTGCGAGCAAAATTTGAAGAACAGAGTTATTTCTTATAATATTCACTCAAAAAAATGCCTAGTTAAATCAACCAGAATTCTGGTTAAATATCGCCTTACTAGTTTTATGGTTAGAGTAAGTAGAAACCTGGTTACATTAACCAGAATTCTGGTTAATTTAACTAGAATTCTGGTTACTTTAACCAGAAAAAATAGTAAGGGCATATTTAACCAGAATTCTGGTTGATTTAACCAGACATTTTTTTGACTGTTAGAAAACCCATTTACAATTAAAATTTTCTTTTTGATCAATAATGTTTAGAAACAGTTGTAAAACATTTAATCATGAAATAAAATTACTTAATTGAACATGATTATTTACAAAAGTGATGTTGCGGTAAACTCGTAATATTTATTAATAGATTTTATTACAGACGCTTAACTGAAGCAGTCTTTTTTTGAGTGACTAGCAAAATTCTTAGAAATTGAAAAAATCCACTGCAAGAATAAAAGACGAACATACATATCTTATTTTTTTCATATCTAACTTTGTCTATTAAATCTTTAATATCAATGGGCGAACTGGGCCTATTCTCCCTGTTAATAACAGTTAATATTCATAAATATATTAAATTTAATGCATTATTTTTTAACGCAAACAATTAAAAAATCATAGGAACATTTTTAAATACTCTCAAATATTGAAATTCCTTCAAAATATTTTTACACACCTTGAACTTTTTTCAAAGATTTTTAAAGTACTTTTGATTTTTTTTGAATAACCATTCTGAAACTTTTTTAATTCTTTAAAATTTCTTAAAATAATAAAAATAAGTTGAAAATTCCTTAAAATCTTTTAAAACATCCCCAAATATTTCAAATCTTTTAAAATCTTTTGAAATCTCTTGAAATTTTTTAAAGCTCCTGAAAATATATTGAAATTTTAAAAATACAATGAAATACATCGAATCCTTTAAAATCTCATATTAAATTACTGCAATCAATTGAAAATTCCTTGGAATCTTGTAAAATTCTGTCAAATTTTTCAAAACTTTAAAACTCTTTTAAAATCTCTTGAAATTTTGTAAAGCTTCAGATGGAAATTTAAAAAAAGAGAAAAGTTCCAAAACGTTAAATATTGAAATGTTTGCAGATTATAGTTTTGAAAATAGGATGAATAAAAATTAAAAGTTTTCGAAATCTATTTTTCAAACTATTAAATTAATGTGTTAATAGAAATTACTCGAGTTAAAGTTTAACTATTTATAAAACGATTTTTGTATAT
>NC_046666.1:94187183-94192614 GCF_010883055.1 Belonocnema kinseyi
GAGACATTTGTATCTGCTTCGGAGAGTATCCTTTATAGATGTCACATCCTGAATGGGGCTCTGCGGCACGCCCAGGTATGTATAAGTCTGTCCAGCGCAAAGATGTCGTATGGCGCTTCTATTAACGAGCTCAGGATCTTCAGGGATGCCATTCAGTTTTCCTCACTTCAAAGAAACCTTAGCGCATTTGTCTAACCCAAATAACATTCCAATTTCCTTAGTATATCGTTAAACAATCCCTAGAGCTAGATGCAGTTGCTCTCTGTTTTTAGCATAGATCTCAAGATCGTCCATGTAAAATACATGAGTGACCTTGTACTTTCGATCTACAGGTTTGTCGCACAAGTACCCGTCGGAATGGCGAAGTGCTAGAGATAGTGGCAATAATGTAAGGCAAAAGAGGAGTGGGCTCATGGTGTCGCCCTGAAAGACACCTCTCTGAAAGGTGACCTTGTTAATTGTCACACGATTTTATCCAGATAAGATAGTAAATCTGGTTTTCCAAAGCGGCATCAATCTCTCTATGCACCCAAATATTTGCGGATAAACCTTTAAGATTTCCAAAAGACAGATGATAAGTCTATGGAAGGTCGAATCGAAAGCTTTCCGATAATCAATCCAGGCCATCGATAGGTCACGCTCGTAGAATGCTGCATGTTTGCAGACACATCTATCGATGAGCAGGTTCTCCCAACATCCGGCTACGCTTTTCTTTGAGCCTCGTTGTTCTTACATTTCTTGCCACACAGGTTCAATTGCCCGAATAATCCTATCATTTAGGATAGCTGTGAATATCTTATAAAGTGTGTTCAGACAAGTTATTGGCCTGTAATTCTTCGCGTCAGCTATGTTGCCTATTTTCGGCAGCAGTATTGTGCGCCCTGCTACCAACCACTATGGAATCGGCTCTTCCGACTTCAAATATGACGTGAAAATACGGGCCAAATGTTGATGGGTTGAAGAGAACTTCTTCCACCCGAAGGTTTTGATACAACCTGGTCCCGGTGCGGAATAGTTCTTCATCCCTCTTAATACTTTTTACCTCCTCAGTATAGATGGGTAGGCACTCTTTATCAGGTGTTATGAGGGCAACACATAACTCCTTGAAGCTATTTATATTTGCTGAGTCTTCGTCCAATCTATGCTGAACTTCGTAGGCTTCTCTCCAAAATACTTCGACCTCCTCTGGTTTGGGTGGGTGGTCGACAGTAACTGGAGGGTCTTGGAAGAGTCGAGATGGGTCAGAGAGAAACTGTTGATTTTCCCTAACCCACCTCTCCTTCCGGTTAAGACTTCTCTTAGCGTCAGATAGTATCCGTATTCTCTCAACAATATGCTGTCTGATGGTCAGCAGCTTTGACTTGTTAAGTGTGTGATAACGTGTCCGGAGTTCACGCGCGAACCTTCGAACCTTGGCGGTAAAATTCCTGCCAGATGTGTTGTAGTGAATCACACGCTGAATGCGGGACGCGTACTGCCTTGCCCAACCTATCTTTATGGCAAGTTGATGCATTCGTCTTTTGGTCTTATGATCAACCGTTGCTTTTGTTGTACGGTTCGCATCGGCCAAAGCTCTCGCTGCATTAAACACACAATAATTGATAGTCCAGAGGTCGGATTCCCCGGAAAAATGTCCACAAAGCTCGTCATCCATTTCAGCTACATCTTTAGGCTTGAGAGAAACCTTGGTGTTGATGTTTCTCTGGGTGATAGAGTAGGCGTTTCGCTTACATAGCCCCTTTTACGGAGTAGTTCAGCATGGTTTCGCAGACGTTGCTGCAAAAAGTGCGATAGTTCCGGGTCTTTCTCGCAACACAGAGCATGCAGCCGTTCCATGTAACTCCGTTCACGGGCCACACTCGCATCGTAGCACTCTAGCAAGTCGTGATTCAGTCGCTCCGTCCACCCAAAGGTCGCGAGATCCCACCGATCCATCGCATTGATTCCATTTTGATTGGCTCCCCCAGCTCTAGATTGGTCGGCATTGTTGGCCGACCCATTGTGGGGAGCCCTGCGCGTTCTGTTGTTTTGAACCGCTATGTAAGCGGAACGCCTACTCTATCACAGCTAGAACAAGCCGGCAACAAAGAAAGAGAGGCGACACTAAGACCAACCGCGGGCAGGCATCCAATAGATGAATAGCGATGCTTTACGACCCGGAGAAACATCAACACCAAGGTTTCTCTCAAGCCTAAAGATCTGGCTGAAATGGATGACGAGCTTCGTGGACATTTTTCCGGTAAATCCGACCTCTGGGCTATCAATTACTGTGTGTATAATGCAGCGAGAGCTTTGGCCGATGCTAACCGTGAAACAAAACCAACGGCTGATCATAAGACCAAAAGACGAATGCATCAAGTTGCCATAAATATAGGCTGGGCAAGACAGTACGCGTCCCGCATTCAGCGTGTGATTCACTACATCACATCTGGCAGGAATTTTACCGCCAAGGTTCGAAAGTTCGCGCGCGAACTCCGGACACGTTATCACATACTTAACAAGTCAAAGCTTCTGACCATCAGACAGCATATTGTTGAGAGAATACGGATACTATCTGACGCTGAGAGAAGTCTTGAGTGGAGGTAGAGGTGGGTCAGGGAAAATCAACAGTTTCTCTCTGACCCATCTCGACTCTTCCAAGACCCTCTAGTTACTGTCGAACACCCACCCAAATCAAAGGAGGTCGAAGTATTTTGGAAAGAAGCCTACGAAGTTCAGCATAGACTGGACGAAGACTCAGCAAATATAAATAGCTTCAAGGAGTTATGTGTTGCCCTCATAACACCTGATAAAGAATGCCCACCCATCACTACCGAGGAGGTAAAAAAAGCATTAAGAGGGATGAAGAACTATTTCGCACCGGGACCAGATTGTATCAAAACCTTCTGATGGAAGAAGTTTTCTTCAACCCATCAGCATTTGGCCCGTATTTTCACCTCATATTTGAAGTCGGAAGAGCCGATTCCAGAGTGGTTGGTGGAAGGGCGCACACTACTCCTGCCGAAAATAGGCAACTTAGCTGACCCGAAGAATTAAAGGCCAATAAATTGTCGGATCACACTTTATAAGATATTCACAGCTATCCTAAATGATAGGATTGTTCGGGCAATTGAACCTGTGTGACAAGAAATGTATGAACAACGAGGCTCAAAGAAAGGCCTAGCCGGATGTCGGGAGAACCTGCTCATCGATAGACGCGTCTGCAAAGATGCAGCAGTCTACCAGCGTGACCTATCGATGGCCTGGATTGATTATTGGAAAGCTTTCGATTCGACCTGCCATAGACTTATCAACTGTCTTTTGGAAATCTTAAAGGTTCATCCGCAAATAGTTGGGTGCATAGAGAGATTGATGCCGCTTTGGAAAATCAGATTGACTATCTCATCTGGCAAAAATCGTGTGACAACTAACAAGGTCACCTTTCAGAGAGGTGTCTTTCAGGGCTACACCATGAGCCCATTCCTCTTTTGCCTTACATTATTGCCACTATCTTTAGCACTTTGCCATTCCTACGGGTACTTGTGCGGCAAACCTGCAGATCGAAAGTACAAGGTCACTCATGTATTTTACATGGACGATCTTAAGATCTATGCTAAAAACAGAGAGCAACTGCATCTAGCTCTGGGGATTGTCGAACGATATACTAAGGAAATTGGAATGGAATTTGGGTTAGACAAATGCGCCAAGGTTTATTTGAAGCGAGGAAAACTTGATGGCATCCCTGAAGATCCTGAGCTCGTTGATAGAAGCGCCAACCGACACATTTGCTCTGGAGAGACTTATACATATATGGGCGTGCCACAGAGCCGCATTTAGGATGTGACATCTATAAAGGATACTCCACGAAGCAGATACAAAAGTATCATCCGACAAATTTGGTCTTCCGAACTGTCGGCGAGGAACAGAGTATCTGCAACGAACATGCTTGCCGTCCTGGTACTACTCTATTCATTCGTAGTAGTTCCATGGACGAAGAACGAGCTCAGATCTCTTGATATCGGGACAAGAAAGGTTATGCACATGAACAAAAGCATGCATCTTAAGTCTTCCGTTCCGCGACTGTACATCTCACGCCGTCAAGGGGGTCGCGGAATATTGAGTGTTGAATGTCTTCACAACAGGATTATTCTGGGTACAGCACATAGAGTTGCAAATGGAAGAGACCCTCTTCTTAAAATTGTCAGGAATCACGAAGAAGTGGGCAAAGGAGCTTTTCTGTACAAAGCAGCGGAGGAGTCTGCTGAAACACTCGGACTTGACTTCAGTAGTAGGGGTGAGCAAAATGCATCAAATCTTATCTATCTCGAGTACTCACTCCTGAAAGTCCGGATTAAGAAAGCACAAGAGAAAAACTTTCGTGAACAGCTCCTCGATAAAAGGATGCACGGTATCTTCCACAGAAATGTGAAGGATCAGTCAATGTCCTGTGAGCTAACGTTTGCTTTCCTTAAATCGCCCGAATTGAAGTCTGGTACAGAGGGTTTCATTTTTGCATGCCAAGACGGTGTCATTTCAACCTTACATACCGTCGCCACATTTTGAGCCAAGACATTCCCGATGATAGCTGCAGGGCATGCCATGCACACCCCGAGCATTTAGCTCACATACTATCTAGTTGTCCAACTCAAGCGGAAACGACCTACATTCAAAGGCACAATGCGGCACTATAAGTGTGCTTTATTGCCATCTCTGTCATCCCTACGACATTAACCTTAATATCGCTCCTCTAAAGGCTCCTAGGGAAATTGAGTCAATTGTCGAGAATGGGAAGTGCCGCATATACTGGAACTTTATATTCTCGACAATTGTTTCTGTTGCTCACTCGAGGCCTGACATGGTTCTTCTTGACTTCCAGAATCAAACCATGTTCGTTATCGAATTTTCAGCACCAGCTGACAAAAACATCTAAACCAAGAAGAATAAAAAGAAAGAGAGGTATCGAGAACTTATAAGGGAGTTGCAACGATTGTACCCGGAATATTCTGTTAAACTGATCTTTCTTATCATCGGCGCTCTTGGAGGTGCCAAGCTTTCACTTTCTAATGGCCTAAAAAGTATCCCTGCGTGTCAACAATATGCTAGCATACTTGCGGGAAAAATGCAGAAGGCGGTTGTCCTTGGGTCGCTCCGTGTTCTTAGGTTGCACGAGGCTTTTGCTGGATCGTCGTATTGATTCCTTTACAGACTATAACCACCTAACTCACGGTTGTGAGACGTGTTTGTGGCTGAAATTTTAACGCGATTTCGCTGAAAGCGGATGCAATTTTCCAGATTAGCTCCCGCTCCCGGCGAAATCCTGCGGTTGTCCTTATGACAAATTTTTAATTATTTATGTATATACGAGGGTGGATTGATAAGTTTCCGGCCTGACCAAGAGATGGCGCCACTAGGCCTACCTTGAGGTGGCGTTCTATAGTACCATCCTTAGATA
>NC_046666.1:94192714-94201232 GCF_010883055.1 Belonocnema kinseyi
GCCTTGGAGGAGATTATGTTGAGAAATAAAAAAAAAAATTCTTAAAAACGTTGTTTTTCTTGGTCAGGCCGGAAACTTATCAATCCACCCTCGTACATACATACAGTAAGGACATTGACTATGTAGTCATAGGGAATATAATTTTATAAACTCTAGCATACAATGCAACCCGTCTTGCATTGGTGTGAGGCAAAAAAGTACTATATAGGCGATTTTAATTCGGTTTCCAAATCTCCCGCGCTCGATATCTTGCGCCGATTGGTTAAAGATTTCGAGACTCAGAAGAGGTTCGCAAAATATACGTATAACCAAATTCTGAAACAAGGTTATGTTCCCCAGGATTCACCACGCATTTCAAATAAATAATTCGTTATAAATTAAAAAAAAATGTAACAAAATATTAAATTGGTCATAAATACATTCGGGACGTGCATTTAGTACTTTCTCAAAAATTGGATTTGGTTTTCACTAATGTAAGGGTACGTGAGTTATATTTGACGTTTGGCAAGTGTCAGAATCGTTTTGTACTTCGATCTTAATTTAATAAATAAAGTGAATATCTGCAGGTCGTACGTAATTATTTAGCGATAAAATCGGTTGTTTTACTTATTGAATAAAATATGGGAATCAAACGCTTTTGACTAACTGCAACGAAAATTGTAATCCGTATGATTATAAAAATTGCAACGATGAATCTGAGATTAAAATGATGTGAGGTAAGAAACGGCGAATTATTCTTATAAGCTAGGTGTTCATCGACCTTGAAAGGCATTGATATTTTCTTTCTTTGCTAACATTTGCGTACATATTAAACGAAGCATTGTTATCGGGGTTTCGAACCTGCTAAATTTTTTGATAAAAATCAAATCTATTTGATACTTTCACTTGAGAACGCAAAACTATTATAATTATGTATTTATAACCAGTTTATATGAAACAAGGAAAATTTGTTAGTACATTCCTTATACCAGGTAATCACTAACAAATTGTTTTTTATTGTCTAAACTTGAAAAAGAGAAGTAGAAAATATAATATTGTATTATTTTATATTTGTATGAATATTAATTATTTATTCAAACAAAGTTCTAAACTGCAAATCTTGTATAAAAGAAAATATTTATACCTGCCATACAAAACCTTAACTATCCTTTCCACTGAATCACGTTTTTTTCCTTTTAATGGTGGTTTTCTACATTTAGGGCATCGTTTCAGCTGCTCAATACTGTGCTCTTCTATTGATTCGTGTACTAATTTTGCACCTGGAACATCATCTTCCGAGAATTTCGCCGAATTCTTAAGCATTATTGAGAAGATGAAAGGTGCCAACAGATGCAAATAATGGCTTTGGTTGCCGCACTCTTCGAACTTTTTTCACCGTTTTTTTTATATAGACTTAAAATGATTTTAAATATTTCATAAAAAGTTCACAAAGATTTTTAAACTTTTAAAAGATGTAAAGGGTTTCAAAGATTTTGAAAAGGTTACAGTTCACCAGATTTCGAAGATTTTAAAACATTTGGAAGAGTTTAAATGTTTCAAAACATTTTATAAGATTTTTTTCACTAATTATAGATTACAAATAATGCAATGATTTCAACGAATAAGAAAGATTTCGCAAAAAAAGATTTAAGAACAATTTCCCAAAGAAACCACGTCCCGAGAATTTTTGTGAACGCATTCTAATATTGTGTTACATTGTTTTTAATTCGTAACTAATTATTTGAAATGCGCGGTGAATCCTGGGGAACATAAACTTTTTTTAGAATTTGGTTATACGTATATTTTGCGCACGTCTTCTGAGTCTCGAAGCCTTTGATTTTGAACGCTTTCAATTTATTTATGATTAATAATTTTTTGTAAATAAACTTTTAAGCTTACAATTCAAATTTTGAAGACTTGAATTCCATCGAGCTGAAAATTACTTATTTTTCATAGTTGAAAATAAGATTTCGAAAGTTTTTAATTTGTATTGATTCCATGTTCAAAACTCTAATATACAAACATTTCAATATTGAACGTTTTAAATTTTTTCTTTTTTCTCAATTTCAATATGAATCTTTTAAAAATTTCAAGAGATTTCAAAAGATTTTTAAGGATTTTAAATATTTGAGGATGTTTCAAAAGATATCAAGGAATATTTTATTTATTTTTCTAATTTAAAGGGTTTTCAAATAATTTTAACAATTTTTGCAAAGTTATTTAAAAAAGTTCCAAAGTATGTTAGAAATGTTTAAAGGATGTGAAGATGTTTTAAAAGATATTGAAGGTGTCGAAATACTTGAGAGTATTTTAAAAGGTTCCAAGGAAATTTCCACTGATTACAGTAATTTCATATGTTATTTTAAAGGATTTGAAATATTTCAGGGTATTTTTTAAATTTCAAAGAATTTTCAATAGATCTCAAAAGATCTTAAAGGATTTTAAATATTTGAGGATGTTTAAAAAGATTTCAAAGAATTTTCAATTCATTTTTATAATTTAAAGGAATTTCTAAGAATTTTAACAATTACAGCAGGGCTGTTAAAAAAACTCCAAAGTACCTTATAAATCTTGAAAAGATGTCAAAATGTTTCAAAATATTTTGAAGATTTCGAAATATTTGAGAGTATTTTAAAAGGTTCCAAGGAATTCTCCATTGATTACAATAATTTAATATGAGATTTTAAAGGATTTGATACATCTTAGGATATTTGAAGAGATTCCAAGGATTTTTCCATTGATTTCAATAATTTAGTATGAGATTTTAAAGGATTTGTAATATTTTAGGATATATTTAAAATTGCAAGGAATTTTCAAGAGCATTGCAAAATTTCAAGAGATTTTTAATATTTTAGGATGTTTTAAAACATTTCGAACATTTTCAATTAATTTTAATAATTTAAAGCAATTTCAAAGAATTTGAATTATTTTCAACTTTTCATGTTGAAAGTGGAACTGCTTTGTTGAAAATTTAGTTTTTTTTTGTAGATGATTTATTAATTTAGTTGAAAAAATTTGTTTTTTGAAAATTGAACTATTTTGTAAAGATTTTTTTGTTGTTTTTTTGTTTACAAATTAATTTCTTTTAACTACAAAAAAATAATTCTTTTTTGTAGAAAAATTGACGATGATTAAATATTAATTTTTGTATAGAAAATTAGACTTGGTGGAAAATAAATTTGTTTTGTGCAAAGTTCATGTATTTTATTAAAAATGCCTTTTTTAGGATGCAATTCGGCCTTTTTGATAAAAATTAAATTTTCTGTTAAAAAATTTAGTTATTTTGTTGAAAACAAATTCAAAATTTTTTTTTTTAATTTATGTGTTTTATTAAAAAAAAAATTTGTTTCAAAAAACTAATTGTTTTAGTTGAAAGTTGAACTATTTCTATTAAAAGATAGTGAGATAGTCATTAATATTAATATAATATTTTATAATTAAAATATTAACATCAATGATATATATATATATATAATAGTAATAATATGCATATTATATACACCTGAAGAACATAACCTCGGAATCGACTCATGCATGAAATTAAGAATAACGCGAAACATCATAATCGCCAATTTCTTTCATTTCTTTTTGATGGGAATCGAGATATAAATAGAAGACCACCGAAGTCATCCAAAACTGTCAGATCGGCAACAAAGATATCTTTGTGGTAACTAACTTTGGCAGAAACTTAAGGGCATGCGACACAGTGGGATTCCTACATTACCAACCTCTTTTTTTCCATTGAACAAAATTTTTTTGTGAACCATAGAACTTTTTTGGCAAATGAAATATCGAACTCAAAATTTGAGGAGAGCATAAGAAGAAATTATTCTACGTTTATGTACTGCATTTGAATCGGAATTTAACAAAAAAATTATTTCTGAAATTTTTTGCCAAATTTCGATTCAAATGTAGTACATAAACGTAGGATAATGTCTTCTGATGCTCTCCTGAAATTTTGAGTTCGATATTTGATTTACAAAAAAAGTTCTATGGTTCAAAAAAAAATTTTGTTCAATAGAAAAAAGAGGTTGGTAATGTAGGAATTCCACTATGTCGCATGCCCTTAATTGGTAAATCATTTTAGAAATTGCTAACTTTCGTCAATTACCGACTCGTAACTTGCGCCTTCAAAGTAACTCTTAGGTAATCCGCCCAGAGGGCGCAGTTACAAGCGCATATTTTTCACATTCTCTTATTCCATTATCTCGGCAATCTCCCACCTCATCTCTGCTCACGCATGCTGACAGTACCTGTCGTAATGCGTCTCATATCGCCATCATGACGTACTTCACGTATGACTGGGTATGACACACTGCCTGTACCGCACGCGTGCGTCCATCCTTCTGAATATCAATTATTAACCATTAATTAAATTAACAATTAATTAAATCCTAGATATATTATTATGTTTAAATATTTCAAATTCCCTCATATGAAGAAAATAATAAAAATCATTAGTCTGCCTTTTCCTAAGAAAAAATGTGAACATTTTCCAAATACTATTTCTAACTTATTATATTTAAATGATTTTTTTCATAAATGACGTAAATAAAATTATAATTTTGACTCACTTATTTTTCAAAACCGCAATTTGTAATTTTAATTGCATAAAATTTAGAATTACTGTTCAGATATTTGTTGAAGTATTTACAAAAATTCATCTTTAAAGTTTAATCCAATTTTTCTAACTTTGAGTACTTACTTTTTAAATAAATTAATACATTTTTAATTTTCAATTGAATTTTGATCAATTTTATAACGATGTTCATACTTTCAAAGTGAGATAACAAGTTTAAAAGGCGCCGTCAGTTGTTGAAAATGCTGATGGCCGTCGTGCGACGCAATCACTTAGGCTTCCCGCTCCCCCCTTCCGACCATTTCTGACCAACGCAGTCTCGTGCCATCAGCACGCGTCAGTCTGTGTTTTTAGTGCTCAAACTTAAAGTGTCCCCCGTGTTGAGCGGGGGGTTGAGAGGCATTGTTTGTTATCGTCTACAGCATAATGCACTAGTGGCAGTTGAACAATTATTTAAAATGGATAAAAAAACGTGTTCAGTAAGTGATTGTGGACTTGAAGAAATTAATGATTAGCAAGTGATATGTCATAAGTTCTTAACACGACGTTTAATAAGTTAACATTTTTCAAAATAATATGTCATAAGAATTTGTAAACTGTAAGTCAAAGTTGCTTATTAAAAAATAAAAATTCCAATGTATATCTTCAATCATAATGGAATTATTTCGTTTATAAAAATAAGGGCAAACTGAAGTTAATGAGACACATATAATGAGAAACAGAATTCTAATGATCGCTTATTTCTCATTTTGCGTTAATAATTTGCTTCATTTTATCTTTCTTCGTTTTTGGTTAATTCTTTTGAGATACAACACATCTAAGGATAGACGTATAAATATACATGCACAACGCATGGACGGTCGGCGAAGTTCGACTGCCCATCGCAGAGTGCGCTGAATGTCGCCAATTATTTTCCACAGAGTTGACAGAGTCTTCTCGTATCGACTTAATGATTATAGACTATCTCCCACGAACAACATGCCGTCCCTTTTCTCTCTAATGGTGTATTTACACGCCTGTTTACTGGTCGCCAGCCAGCAGAAAAGTCATAAAAGAGACAAAGAGTCGAAAATTAAAAGAAAAGTACCATCTATTTCTTTCACTCTTATGATTTTTCTGCTAGCTGACGGCCAGTTGACAGGCGTGTATATACACAATAACCACGACTTGATTAACATTATTTAAAAATTTTCCTATAATTTAAATTCAATACCAACCCAAAGGCTGGTTCGCAATCTCTCTAATATTGATGAATATACTTTCCACGAACACCTGATGACGTATGATTGGGCAAAAATATTACTAGTTATAGATATAAATAATAAAATTGACGCTCTAATTATCTAGTCATTGCATTTAACCAATTTTCACCGCTACACGTCCCTAAAGAATTAAATAAAGCTGCCTCCTGGATCGCACCTAGAATTAAAAATCTGATGAAGGAACGAGATGGCAAGCGCCGACTTGCAAAAAGAACAAAAAGCAGTATAATACTAGCTGAATTTTGTAAACTCAGGAACTTAGTTCAAGATAAGATTAGAGATTCCTTTAATCAATGCAATTATAAAGAGATTGCACATAGACTCACTCTTAACCCGGGCAAAACTCAGGCAATTGTTGTCAGAGCTATCTCATCTCTGTCGCTTGAAACTCTGGCATCATTTCCACCACTTTATATTGAGAGTCTCATTATCCCTTTCTCGGAAGTGTTTAAAGATCCGGGATATTTCCTTAATCGTACCTTATCCTGGAAGAAACAGGTTCAGAACATCTTGAGGAAAACATACAGTATTTTAGTACAACTATATAGGAATAAGGACTCTTTACCTACTTCCACTCGGATAATTTTGGTTAAAAGTCTAATCTTTCCCCACTTTGACTACGGTTGTTTAGTATATGCTGATTTTACCGACGAATTAAATTTAAAGCTCGAACGTACATTAAACGTATGTGTTCAGGCTGGGTCGACTCCCATTGGCGCGTGTGATCACATATACTTTTATAATTATCCACCTCCTTGTAGATGGCTCTACTGTAGGGGCATAAGTGAGGGTAATATTTTCTTAAAATATCTTGGCGCCGACATTCTAATGTTCGTTGAGGTTATGTTTTCGTCAACAAACTTCAAATTTTGCTAAGCTCAAAAAAGTTGTGTTTCGCCGTATGAAGTGAAATTAGTGAAATCAGGACATTGAAAAATAAACAAAATTAAAGAAATTGAAATCTTTGTGCTGTGCCAGGATGTCACTGATTTCAATTCTCTATTATAATGCGAATAAATAAAATGTTGAAAAAAGGTTACATTTCATGTTTTATGTAATTCTTCATTTATTGGAGAATTATTGCAAAATATTACAAATTTATGCCGAAAAATGGTACAGGAAACAGTATTTACACATTTTTCGTCTTAAATTTGTATAATTTTGAATCAATTCGTTTATTTTCTCTAATTTTAATTCATGCAACACATTCAAATAATATACACATTTACGTGCACGAACGCATGGATACGCTTTAGTTTTCTACCTCATTGTAGATTGCGCTACTGTCGCTATAAGTGGTCAAACGCGCCCATGGGAGTCGACCCAGCCTGTATGTGTCCGTCTTCTCTACAATTTGCCTAAACACGAACACATAACCCCCTAGTGACATAAGGCTTGTTTGCTTGCCCAGATGACAATCGTGCGACGCACAGTGCTCTCATGCGTGCGAGGCACGGTGTGCGAGACATAACGCATGCACGCTGTCATCAACTGTCGTAATGCTCTGATAAGTAGGTAGAGTGCGTGCGTAATGCATCTCATATCGCCATCACGGGGTACTTCACGTATGACTGCGTATCAGAAGCTGTCTGTGACGCACGCATTCGTCCATCCTGCCGATAATTAATGATCAATCTTATAATAATCATCTAATTCAATCCTAGATATATTGTTAAATTGAAATATTTCAAAGTCCCTCATATGAAGAAAATCCTAAAAATGATTAGTCTGCCTTTTCCCAAAACAAAATGTGAAAATTTTCCAAATACTTTCTCAAACTTTTTACATTTAAATGATTTTTTTTCTCAAATGATGTTTTAAGTAAAATCATAATTTGAACTTACTTATCTTAATAACTGCAATTTGTGATTTTAATTGCATAAAATTTAGAATCTATTTAACCTCTTCCAATTTGTAAACGGAGACCTTCCAGCACATTGCAAACTTCGTAAAAGACATTCAATTATTAAAAATCCCTTGCACAGAACGTGTAAGCTTCAAAGGACATATATAGCAAGATGTGCCCGGTTATGGAATAAAATATCATATAATATTAGAGATCCACCTTCTCTGTATCATTTACAAAAAATCTCTTTAGCAAATATTTGTACAATATTTCTAACCCGACTCTTGAAATTACTCACTGGTAAACTCTCACATATAATTCTCCGATATTTTATCTTCGAATTTCCTTAGGTTTTTATTAACTTTTGACAATTTTAATTGTTTATACACATAGTTTTACCCTCTTAATTTCTACTTTAATACACATAAGAGCTTCTAATGAATCACTATGTTCATTACTATGTATTAATCTCATACTGAATATGTTACGAATTATGAGGTATACTCTATTTATTTTAGTTAGTTGACATATTTAGTTATAAGATTAATCAAGTATATGACCAATCAGTGCTTGTATAATTTAGTAATGACCTTGTATTATCCTGTTTCTTAGAGGGCTATTTACCCTTGGAACTTTTCTTTAATAAATAAAGAATAATATTATAAATTATAAAATATTTCACGTTTTAATTGAATATTGTACGAGGGTAGTTCAATAAGTCCTTAGAATGACCAACAAATGGCGCGCGACTCGCTCCAAATCATTTGTTTTCAGTCAGCACCACTCCCGACTAGATATATGGTGCAGTCACAGTCCACATCTTCTGAGTTTACGTGTTTTTATAACCAATTG
>NC_046666.1:94201332-94208303 GCF_010883055.1 Belonocnema kinseyi
GAATTGGTCGAACACCCACCGTATTCACCAGATTTAGCCTCCAGTGACTTTTTCTTATTTCCAAACTTGAAAAAATGGCTCGATGGACAGAGATTTCCAGACCACGAAGACGTCATTGCCTCTGTAAGTGCTTATTTTGAGGAACTTCGGAAAACGCACTTTTCTGAAGGATTAAAAAAACTTGAAAAGCGATTGACTAAGTGTATAGAGCTCCAAGGAGATTATGTTGAAAAATTTTTAAAAATTTACCCAAAAAAAATTGTTTTTATACATCATTCTAAGGACTTATTGAACTACCCTCGTATATTGTTCAGGAATTCAGACATAAAATTGGCGAATTTTAAATGTTTCAGTATGAAGTAATTCAATATTTTAAACTACCCTGTTGGAAATGTATTCTCACCGTTAAATACGATTGTAATGTAAAGCCTTTACAAAATTTTCATTACTTAAAAAACATATTTTTGTGTGTAATACAAACAATAATCAATCATTCATGAAACTATCTACAGATTTCTAATAAGCTTTTCATAATGTATTAGAAAATAAGAAAGTATTATATTTAGTATAATGTGGTAATTAATAATTATGTGATATGTATATGTGTTCTACAATTGAAATAAAATACTCGTAAGTTCTTGCACGGTTATCTACATTCTTTCTTTATTCTTACGCATTCATTACACTGTAGGCAATAAAAAAATCGGCTTTTACCTCATTATCACAAAACACTTTGTGAATCACATGTGAATCGGTATGTTCATACCGTAAAGCTATTTGACAATCTTTCATCAGCGTTGCTTCTGTGCCATGAGCAGTCCTTATTAAGGTAGGCAAAAATCCACGTTTTTGGATTGCCCCCCAGTAAACAATCTTTCATCTAAATATTCTTCGCGGAATCGCCTGTTGTTCGTTTGTTGGAAAAATTCGATTAAACTTTAAAGATGCATTTTTGCAAATACTTCAACAAATTTCTGAACAGTAATTCTAAATTTTATGCAATTAAAATTACAAATTGGGGTTTTGAAAAATAAGTGAATCAAAATTATAATTTTACTTGCGTAATTCATGAAAAAAATCATTCAAATGTAATAAGTTAGAATTAGTATTTGGAAAATGTTCACATTTTGTTTTGAGAAAAGTAGCCTAATGATTTTTATTATTTTCTTCATATGAGCGAATTTGAAATATTTCAACTTAACAATATATCTAGGATTTAATTAATTGTTAATTTAATTAATTGTTAATAATTAATATTCGGTAGGATAGACGCACGCGTGCTGCACAGACAGCCTGACATAGGCAGTCATACGTGAAATACGTCGTGATAGCGATATGAGACGCATTACGCACGCACTCTACCTACCCATGACAGCATTACGACAGGTACTGTCAGCATGCGTTGGTTATGTCTCGCATATCGTGTCTCGCACGCATGCGAGCACTTTGCGTCGCACGATTATTATCTGGGATCTGTCGGACTTTTAGGGCGCTTTCACACGATTGCAGATTAGCAGATCTCATGCAGAAAGCACAGATATTATAAGCATAGATGCGGCACGGGAGGTCGGAGTGAGAGAACGATATATATATATACATTTTTCCATGCCTCGAGGTGCTGCCCTCTTTAATTTTTCGACGTTTCTATGGTAACCGTGTCCTTTACCTACATTTACGGGAAAGGTGGGGCCAAGGCGAAAGCCAAACCGAAAGTACTGGTGATTTTCTGTTTCTCCATTCTCGCGCTTGCCTTCGCCAGCTATATCTAAAGCTAACTCGGGGCTGTCTATGCATGCCGAAAATATTAAAATTAATGAGGGCTTAACATTATTATATTTATTATTATGTTAAAATTAACTAATTTCTTTCAAGGCTTCTTTTTAAAACGGGACATTTTCGAGATACTAAATAAATTAAAAAAGTAAATAAATTTTTAATTAATTCAGAATTTAGTTAAATAAAAAAATTTAATAAAGCTTAGTTAAATTAACTCCTCGTCTGGTTTCTTTTAAAAGGGAAATTTTCGAAATACTATATAAATAAGTTTAAAAAAATTCTTGTCATAGTTTAGAAATGAAGCGAAATTTCAAACATTATTTAGAAAAATATAATTTTTACAAAAATAGTGAATTAAAGGTTCGAATACTTCACTGTATAAATTGATCCTACATGTATTTTTAAATCCTAAAATATTTTATTATTTTTTCGCACAATTAAGGTATAACTGAAGTAATATTTACACTTCTCTGTAGTGTCGAATTGACAATTTACATTCAATTCCGAGGAAAAAATTGAGGTTTTCACTACTCATTTAATTATTTATCAAAATTATATTAAAATTCTGTTTTTTGTTTGGTTTTGTGTCTTGATTATTTGAAATGTATAATATTTTTCCTTATAATTTGTTTAATTACAAAAGCCAGTAACTAGACTATGCCCTTACTAATTGCGAGCCGGGAAATGACCGGAAATTTGTTTCCTTGATTAAAACGGCCACCTGGATTTCTTAGTACTTAAAAAAATTATTATATTCATTGGTGTTTTTCTGTAAAAATAGTTATACTTTTTCGTAATTGTAAAACAATTCCCACCAAAAATTGAAAAAATTTTTGATTTTATTTATTTCTTCAAGTGATTTTTTAAAAGTTTGCAATAACAAAGAAAAACAGTCCAATTAGGGGGTTTAAAAATCGTGATTTATTATTTTCATAAATAGTTTCGAAATAATGTTCACATTGTACACATCAGTTGGTTTTTAGGTATATTATATTGATGATGTGTACAATGTGAAAATTATTTCGAAACTATTTAAGAAAAAAATAAATCACGATTTTAAACAATAAAAACCCCTAATTGGATAGTGCAAACTTAAAAAAAATCACTCAAAGAAATAAATATCAAAATTTTTTTCAATATATAGAGGAGAGTACCCAAATATGAGATACCAACTCTGTTTGGTGTGATTGTCGGAATTCTATGTACTGAATTTAAAAGTAAGATAGATCATTTTAAAGGAAATTTAGTTTGTCATAAGAAGCTCAAATAAAAAATTTGCTTAACAAATTTTTTTATGCTGAAAATACAAAAAATGTAAAAAAGTGCTTTTTCCAAACTCGTTAAGCTATTCTCATAATATGAGATACCCCAGGAAGTAGCTAATAAAATGCAAAATAAAGTATTATTTGTAATGAAAAACTTCATTCTTTGTTTCCGAAGTACAAATTTACTGCTATTTAGATATATTTAGTTTTTGTAGTAGTCACAAACACTTTTGTAATCAATTTCCCCGCGCAGCCACAGTGTTATAAAAACCACAGGTATCTCATATTATGAGAACAACACCGTGCAACTATGCACTTGCTATGCCTGACCTGTACAATGAAAAACTTCAACACAATCGATATTTTCCTACTTAGTTATTCAATCCCCATCAATCCAAACTTTATTGATAAATACATATTTAATGAATAATAAATCGGGTCTAAAGAATTCCCTTCCAAGAACTTGACCACCATCGATTTCACAAAAAGTTCGCAATCTTTAAAAACCCAATGAAAAATGACTATACCACGAAACTACTCTTTCTTCAAGGGCTACAAGTTAGTGATAGAACCAACATAGTGAGTCTCTTAGTTTAGCTGATACCCGCTTTCTCATATTACGGGAATATCTCATATTCGAGTACTCTCCTATATCTATATATATATATATATATACGCTATGCCTTACAGCTAATAAAATCCCTCGTATCAGTTATTATTTGAAACTCACTTTCAATTGAATTGAATGCAATATGAAACGATTTAAATTCCTAAGATTTAGAGTCGACATATATAATGAATTTAGAAGATCCATTTCTAATGAAAAATAGACAAGTTGCAATTTAAAAAAAAAGTAATTTTTAACATGAAGAACCAAATTGTCAATAAAGAAAGTTCAATGTTAAGTCAAAGACGTAAATCTTGCAGAAATGTGATTTTAAAAATACTAGATTTAACAAACACGAAAATCATTAATCAAAATATACTAATTTAGAACTTAACAAATGAATTTTTAATAAAAAGACGAAATTGTTACATGTTAAAAAAAAGATTAATTTTCAACTAAATCGAGGAATTAAATTTTCAATAAAAGAGTCAACCCCAAAGATTAATGGTAGTCCAAAAATATGAATCTTTAATGATAAAGTTCAACTTTTGAACAAGTCGTTTAATTTTAAATTAAAGAAGATAAATTGCGAACAAAATAGTTAAATTTTTAACTAAAGAAATGAATTTTCCAGCATTGTATTAATGATCTACCAAAATAATACGTGTTTTCAACCAAATATATTAATTTTTAACAAAATTTATTTTTGAATTTTAAAGCCGGGGGGAGCAGTTTTAAACCACAAAATATTAATTTTTAATAAAAATATCAATTTAAATCAAAAATGAAGAGTTTACCTTGTTAGTTAAAAAAAATTAATTCTTATTTAAAACAAAACAAATTTTCAACAAAATAGTTACTTTTTTAACAAAAGAGTTCAGCCTAAAAATGACTTTTTATCCGCAGAAGATTAATTTTCTAAAAATAGATTAGCTAAATTTTCGACCAAAGAGGTGAATCTAAAACCAAAAGAATAATTTTTTTACAAAGTAGTTCAACTTTTAACCAAGCTTCTGAATTCCTAACGAAACAAGATGACAAGTTGAATTCCGAAACAAAAATATAATAGTAAAATTTCTAGCAAAAAGGATTTAAGTGAAAAAACGAGAAAAGGTGGCTTCTTAAAAACAGAGAAAAAAAGAACAATTCTTTAAAAGTTAATAATAAGGAAACATACTAAATGTTATCTGATTTCGTAACTTTTCTTCCACTGACGACCCCTTAAAGTTTCGATTTTTGTATTTAATGAAATTATCCTTATAATGTATAGTTTAAAATTTGTTTAGCATAAAAATACACAACGAAAAATCGAAAAGACTCAGAAAACGAAATTACAACAATTAATTAATTGGATAAAATATCAATAATACAGAGAAAAGTAACAGCGTTTTACCTTGAATAATTCAAATGATTTAAAAGTTTGTTAAACAGCCATTTTGGATGAAAATACAAATTTTAGAACCATTTTTTTATACGTAAAATTTTTATTCACGGCCCTAAAAGTTTATCATACAAACTTTTTAGATTTTCTTGTAAAATTGAAAATTCTCATTTTTATTGCACAAAAAATAATAAGATATGAAAAATCCCGTTTTGTGGTCAAACTATGCAGGATACGAAAGAAGATGAATCAACAAAAATTGTGATCTCAAAAAAGATCTACAAATTCGTTAATAATCACTTCTTGATAGGAGGTGTACCCTTGTTTTATTCGCGAAAAATAACATTGAAAATATAAAAAAAAACTTTGTGAAAAAATGATACAAGTTACGAAAAAAAAGGATTTGACAAAAACTATTTACCCGAAAAAGAGCTACAAATTTGTTATGAATTACTTTTTGACAGGACGCGTAGTTTTGGTTTTGATTATAAAAATGATATTAAAAATAAGAATGAAAAATTTGTGGAAAAACAACAAAAGGTACAAAAACAAATTGATAGAAAAGTTATTCGCTCAAAAAAGTGATACAAATTTGTATTCATTTATTACATTCTTATTATTTATGATGGAGAAAGTATTAGAATTTCCCGAAATTTGACACCACAACATTCAAATTTTGAACCAAATGACGCAAAATACGACAAAACGTCTCAAAGATAAATAATAGGTTTTGAAAAATCCTGCAAAATTTCTTTAAACCACTTTTCAATAGGACTCGTAATTTTGTTTTATCGTAAGTAATATATGCAGATAATCGAAAATTCCAATATTACTCTAAAAAAACGCGAGATACGTAAAAAATCTAAAAGAAGACTTGTAGGATATTTTGCTTTATACGTGTATAAAAAATAATATGAAAACCAAAATCCTATTATTAGCATAACAACGCGAGATAGAGAAAATATCTAAAAAAAAGGATTGTATTTTTTAAGTTTATTTTAAGGTGGTTCAGAAAATATAAATTTACAACTGTCTGTCAAAAAACTAATGCTCAGCGCGAGTGTCAGAATAATATTGTGTACCTCAAAGTCTACAGAGCTTTGAGAAACTTAATCTTTAACTTTACATATTTAAGAGAAAAATTCAGAATATGAACACGCATATAAATACTGCGATCTAAAGAGATGTTTTTGATAAAGTTTCATTCAAGCATTCTAAATGCAGAGAATAAATATCTGAGCACGAATCGCGGGAATAAAAAGACGTGCACCCCAGGCGCGCTCAAACTTGCGAACCAAGGGAACAGCGCACGATGAGAATGTGCCAGCGACAATAAACAGTTCATTTACGAATTATTTTATTATAAACCAACAATTAAGAGATAAATGTTTAATTTACATAAATGATACATAAACTTCTGTAAAATATTATAAAAAAAATAAAAAAAAATAATTTTATTATATAATTTTATCGTTTCATTATAATTTAATTCATAATTAATTACACAAACATAGAAATTAACGAATTATTGTTTACTTAAATTAATAATCGTGAGCGAGGCGGTATTCCTATAAAATTTAACTCTACATCTAAAAACTCCAAATCGCTAATTATACATGCGAGAACGCTGTACGATCATATTTATTTAAAATATTAATTATTTTTAATTTCAACTCTACATGTTTATCAATTAAAACTTTTAATGTCTTCAAACGTATAGTTTCATTTTCTGGTTGAGAGGCATGGGGGGATCGGGCAATTTGTAACGAGCGGAACTGAGTTTACGCACGAAACAGTCAAATACTTCAAATTATGAAGTATAGGGTTGACATTAAAACGACCACTTGAAGATGAGAATTCAACGATGTCGAGTCCGTTTCCACAGTGAAGGGTTTGGAAACCCAACTCCCGCGATGAAATCTCGTTCTGAAAATCTCCTAAA
>NC_046666.1:94208403-94213073 GCF_010883055.1 Belonocnema kinseyi
AGTTTCTCTCTATAATTTCAATCTTGAATATACATTTGCTCACATCTTTCATCCGTCTCTCTTAATCTATTTACATAAAGAATGCTTTTTCTCAGTAAAGTTCTCCGGGAGCGCCGTCTACAATTAGTTTCTCGAACTATACACGTGCCGCATCTAGGCTTATAATATCTTTGCAGAAAGTCTCCAAGAGTGAAAAGGATTGGAACTATCATTTCTCTTCTCTATCTCTTTCACTATTGTAAACTTTCTGCATGCAAACTGCTGATCTGCAATCGTATGAAAGCGCCCTCAATCAAATTTTTTCTCTTGAGATTTGCCGCACCCGTAATACTTGAAAAATTCCTTGGTGAATTGCGTTTATCGTATTTTTCACCTAATAAATGAAGAATAGTTTTGTAACTATAACCTTGCTCAAATTACATTTTTATTTTTTCTAGAACTAATCCATCCCCCTTGTCCATCTGGAAATAAAAACAAAACTGTCAAGAAAATCCATCTGAAAATGATCTATTGTATCCGTATGATACAATCAAAGTACATTATTTCAAAACTTGCAAATAGACTCCATTGATATCACAAGAATTTTTGAAGAAAAACACTGTCTTATCTTTGCACCTCGTATGTTATGCTTTCGTTACCGTCATAATGTATTTCCTACGACATACAAAATGATAATTATTACGTTTTATTTATTCAAAATTACTGATCCCTAATTTAAAGGAAAATTTGATCGAAGGATATTAAACATATTAAATATTTATTTATAACTATCGATATTCTTGCTCAATATTGGGTTTTGCCATTTGTGTTACGTGCGTAATATAATTAATATGTGAAGGGTGGAAAGGGAGAAGGTGGCAAGTGACAATTTTTTTGCGTGTGAGCTTTTTTGGTACAAAATACTCAAAAATTCAAATACACATTAAAGTAAAAGGATTTTGTTTCAAAATCGTATTTTTAAGTTAAATTTTTATGCCCATTATAAATATTTTCATGATCGAGCTATTTCTTATGATATTTACCAGAACGTCACGGGGCGTCTTACTAATTAAAAAGTGATAATTATTTGGATGATTTTAAGACGATTTTCAGAGACCATAAAATTCTAACCTCAAAAGTAAAACTCAGTTTGCTTCGAATAGAATGACTTTTTTATCAAACTTTTTTCCTGCGTATTGCAGAACTCAACGCATCTCTGGTATGGATCGCAGATTTATTTTTTATTTTGTATTTCATTTATTATCAGTATCTCGAGACGAATGAGACAGTTTAAAAAAAATGTTCATTTAAAAATAAAAATTATTCATGCGCTGGAAAAAAATGCATGCACTGGCAATTTATGGCACTGCCATTCATGCACTGGCAAAAAAATTATTCATGAACACATCTGGTTTCCCGATTTCTCCTTCGTTTGCTTATCCTCACTCTTTGTCTCATCCCACGCCTTAAAATTCTCTATTGCAATAAAGTTGTAAAGTTGAAAATTTCACTGAGTATTTTCTCACAAAAACGGGTTATGCAATTAATATGTTTCACGTTAAATTATGCATTCTTTCACTACTAATATATTAATTAACTAAATTCCAAATTACTTCATTTTATTTTAAATTCAGTCGCCCTAAGACACCTTCTGACCACCACGCCTAAGCTGAGTAGAGAGATTGGTGTTAGAACTCAAACATCTGTGGATTGAGTGAAACTCTCCTCTCTGGACAGGCCTGCCCTATAGCCCCGTAAACGAGAAGTGTCGTAGAGTCTACTGTATATATTTCTCATAATATTTCTTCTTACATACTGATTTTTCTATAACAGTTCGTCGTACAGTCCTACGCATCAAGGCCCTTTTACACCTCTTGTCTGCTGGTCAATCAATAGCCAGCAGATTATAAATTCGTTCACACCCCGATTTTCTAAAGTCGGAAAATGTTCCTAATGGCGATAAGTTTTGAATGTACAATTTATTTGAAGAAAATTAAGCATTTTTTGGAATGATAAAAGCAAAGTATTTGGAATAAATTTGAATTTATTATCGACAAAAAATGATTTACAAAATAATTAAGAACTGGCCTTACTGTATATTGTATATAACAAACGTAATCGCCAATTCAGTTTGAGAGGTTCGGGCACGTAGTTCAAATCGTTCCAATACCAAAGTTTTATTTATTAATTTAGTGTGATTAAAAGTCTGGAAGGTACGTAATATAATCATATTTGATTTTATATTTCACTTTGTAACGTATGGATAACTACATACTAATTTCTGAAGAAACATCGCCAATGCAATAAGTACGTAAGCTCAGAGCTAGCCTTCATATTCAAATACACATAATAGATATATCTTTTTGTCTTCCTTACAAAAAAGACTGTATATAATAATATATAGTACAAATATAATAGATGGAGACCAGCGTTGGTCTTTCGTTCACTTCTTATCAAAGTTTTGTGGAAAATTGATCAATATTGCTAATAGTAAGACGGACAAGAAAAAGGCGTGCTTAAAGAAGATTTAGTCTATTCTCTTTGGAAACGACAGAAAGAAGCAGGTATATAGTATAATTTTACAATTTTCGGAAATGCTTCTTAGTTTTCATTTATTCACAACCTTTTCAATTCTTAAATATATTTATAGCTGCCTCAAATTTTGTTTGGATTTTGGAAAAATCATACAAAATGTGAATAAGTTGTCCTAAAATCTTCTAAATTTTTTGAGGAATTTTAAGAAAATTTTCTTTATTCATTCAGAACCTTTCAAAATTATTTTAAAGCTTTAAAGTTTTTTGTTAGAAATCTTTTAAAAATTCAGTACAATTTCAAATCCTTTACAAATATTTTACAGTTTAAAATTCTATTCCATTATCTTCAAATCTTTTAACTGTTTCTTAAATTTAGTCCATTTTTATTATTTTTATTTTTTAATCTTATCAAACTGAAACACTGCTTTAGTCTTCTATTTTTACGCATTGGAAGGAAATCAAATTTCTTCTAAATTTATATATTATGGCAAAATTGGACTCTTAACATCTTTTAAACCCTCCAAACTATAAAAGATAATTAACATTTTGCTCCCAGTACTTGATAGACGTTATAACTTTGAAGAAGAAATCACTTAGTATTTGTTTTTAAGCACTCTCCATAATAAAATTCCAACTATACTAAAGACCTATAACACATACCTTCTGAAAACAGATGGTTCTTCTTCTTCTTCTTTGCTTGTGGCCTCTTAGATTCAATAAGCCATGTATCCTAACCTCCTGGTATTCGTCCAAATAATTTATATCATTTTCTTGCTCAAAATTCTTCTCACATGGTTCACTTAGGATCACAACATTCCCTACAATGGGCAAATTTTCTATGTCAATAGTTTGGAAGCAGTTATGATCATACGCTTCATGCACGTTGGGTATTTGCTGCATGCAAATTACTCAGTACAGACTTTGAAAAACCAGAAATATAAAAAAATATAACTGTCAGTTATTTATATTTGATTGTTATTTAAATTTTATAAATTATACTTATTCCGTCGTATTCGTAATCCATAGCAACCTTGTGACCTGCATAAAAACTGGTTTTTTTATATTGGACATTGATGAAGTACTCTTACTATTATTTAGATTTATGAAATTCTATTACATTTGTAAAATTATAATGTACAATCATTTTTTAAGGTAGCCAAAAATATATATGAAGTGTACGCAAGCTTTAAAGGTTAGATTTGATATTATAAACTTATTGCGTTGGCAATGTTTCTTTAGAAATTTGTATATAAGTATTCATATGTTACAATGTAGAATACAACATTAATTAATGTTAATATAATTGAAGTTTTAGACTTTTTAATCAAACTAAATTAATAAATAAAGGCGTTGTATTGGAACAGGCTGTGTCGCCTCTCATGGGTTGATTTGTCCACTTATAGCAACACTATCGCAATCTACAATGAGGTGGCAAACTAAAGTGTATCTATGGATTCGTGCACGTTTATGTGTATATTATTTGAGTGTATTGCATGAATTAAAATAAGAGAAAATAAACGAATTAATTCAAAATTATACAAATTTAAGACGAAAAATTTATAAATACTATTTCCTGCATCATTTTTCGGCATAAATTTGTACAATTCTGCTTTAATTTTCCAATAAATGAAGAAATACATGACACATAAAATTTAACTTTTTTTAGCATTTTATTTATTCGCATTATAATAAAGAAGTGAAATCAGTGACATCCTGGCACAGCACAAACAGTTCAATTTACTTTAACTTTTTTTATTTTTCAATTTCCTGATTTCACATCATACGACCAGACACAACTTTTTTAAACTTAGCAAAATTTGACGCTTGTTGCTGAAAATATAACCTGAACAAACACTAGAATGGCGGCGCAAAGATAGTTTAAGAAAATATTACCCTCACTTCTGTCTCTATAGTGAAGCCATCTACAAGGAGGTGGATAACTACAAAACTGTATGCGATCACATGCTCTAATGGGAGTCGACCCAGTCTGTATTGGAATTACTCGAAGTATGTGCTCAAACAATTGCAAATTTCAGCAATATATTGTAACTAAATTTTTTTCGATTTGTTTTTAAAGAAGGTTCTTAAAGCACCTACGGCTCTGACGATTACATTCTCATTATGAAACTCGCGCTTCGTGCCCGATAATTTTTGTCC
>NC_046666.1:94213173-94217433 GCF_010883055.1 Belonocnema kinseyi
ACTGAAATTCTGCTAGACGAAATTGAATTGACCGATGAAGAGGGAGATGGAACTCACGACAATTTGCAAGCGAAAACCATTTGAAAGTGTGAGAGGCAAGGGGACTCACTCAAATCAAGCACCCCGAGTAGTGAGAGGCAAGGGGACTCACATAACTCAAGCACCCCGAATAGTGAGGGGCAAGGGGACTCAATAGAATCAAGTACGTTTAGTTTTTCGAAATTTCGACTCCAGATTCGGAGTCAGAGCCTCCAAAAACCCTTAGATACCACTTTTTAAGTGAATCCAATAATTTTTTGAAATTATCGTACGCCATATTGGATCAGCCATTTTGTTTTCCGAAATTCTGACATCAGATTCGCAATCAGTGCCCTCGAAGACCCCTAGATACCACTTTCCGAGTATATCCAATAATTTTTCGTGTTGAATGTCCGCCATATTGAATCCGACCTTTATTGTAATTCTGACTTCGGATTTGTATTCAGCGCCCTCTAAATCCCCTGGATACCACTTTTTGAGTGGATCCAATGATTTTTTGAAATTAGGCTCCGCCACATTGAATCCGCCATTTTGTTTGTTGGAATTCTGACATCAGATTCGGAATCCGGGTCTCCTGGCCCACTGTGCACCGTGATGGTGACGGTGGGCAACGTATCCACATTGGCTGAGTCCCTGGGTAAACGGCGTTCATGCCGCCATGGCAGACACAGGTAAAAAGTCTGTTACGATGCAGGGAAAAACCCCAGTATCGACGTCTGGTCAGGGTGGGAAAGCGGGCTCTCCGACGTCGTCATCATGCAACCGTAGCTCTTCAATGATGGATCACTTGGTTGGTGTAGAGTCTCATGCCTGCAAGAATGGCTCAGATTCATTCTATTACATTTGCAGTAAATAGGAAGTGAGCAGTTGGCGAAAATCAATCGACGAGGAAATGAAAAGTCTTTACGAAAAGTGTTTTGATCGTAAATTGCTGCACCAAGAAACAAAATGGGTTCCTCACGTCATTTGCAATTCCTGCAGACTTATGTTGTATCGTCTAAAATATTCAAACAACGAAAAGTACCGCAAGTACTCTACACCAACTACACCAATTTGTACAGAGACGAAGAATGGCGACTTTTCATTGATTCGTCAAAACGCAGCATTAAGGCTGTTTTACTGCATAACACGAATACTTACGCTCCTATCCCTATATCTCACTCAACGGTCATCAAAGAAGATTATATAACAATGTTAAAATGCTTCTTGAGAAAGTTAATTACACGAATCACAAATGGCAAATATGTGGTGATCTCAAAATCATAACAATGATATTAGGCCAACAATCGGGTTTCACGAGAGAGCCATGCTTTATATGCCTGTGGAATAACAGAGATCGAGCCAATCATTACAGCAGAAAACATTGGCCTTTAAGAGATTCATTCAAACCTGGTTCTCATAATATCATCAAGCAAAGCCTCGTTGATCCAGAAAAAAATTTACTACCACCCCTCCACATAAAGCTTGGGTTCATAAAGCAATTTGTCAAGGCGTTAGACAAAGATGGACAATGCTATAAGTATATATCCCTTAAATTCCCTAATATTTCAGACGCTAAATTGAAAGAAGGAGTTTTTGATGGACCACAGATTCGAATATTGATAAGAGATACTAATTTCGTGAGCCACATGACGAAAATTGAAATGGACGCTTGGGAAAGTTTTAAAGCAGTAAACGCAAATTTCCTCGGTAACAAAAAAAGTCCAGACTACGAGAATATTGTTGCAAAATTGATAAGAAACTACAAAAAGTTAGGCTGCTTGATGAATTTAAAACTTCACTTTCTAGATTCCCATCTGGATAAGTCTCCAGAAAATGTTGGTGATTTCAGCGAAGAACAACGGGAACGTTTTCATCAAGACATAAAAGTGATGGAACAATGATATCAGGGTAGATGGAACGAGGTCATGATGGCTGATTTGTGCTGGATGTTGAAAAGGGAAGCGAATGTAGGTCTTAAACGTAAGCGTAACCCTTTGCATCGTTCCTTCGAAGAAACAAAAAAACGTTATAGCAGGCAGAAAATAGACTGAAGTAGGTCTATAAATCAATTTAATTACGATAAAAACCAAGATTAAATATAAACACGAAGGATAGTATAAATATATCCCTTAAGTTTAAGAAAAGCAGAGAGAAAAAAATTGTGAATAAAACTCTTGAGTTTAATTGTGTTACGTGAGGTTAGGTCAGGTTTTTTTCGGTTAGGATAGGGTTGACCTCTTTGCAGGTTAAGCCCAAGCTGATTCAAACGATACCGCAAACACAACAGGAAAACAATCAGTTTTATTGTGTTTCGTGAGGTTAGATTAGGTTAGCTTAGGCTAGGTTAAGTTAGATTTATTTCTAGGTTAAGCTCGAGTTGACCCATTCGATGTAGCAAACATTTGCTACTGGGAAAATATGCTTCCAGAGCTTTACGTGTAGTTCAATAAATTTCTGTTAATTCAGGTTAGGTGAGATCAGGTTCTGTGGGGTAAAGTTATGTTAAATAAGTTGATATCAGGTAAGGGTTGATCCTTCACAGTTGTCGACATATTTTTTAAGTGAAAATTTGCATTACTGGCATTGTTTTGAAATTTATTTGCGTCAGTGCATGATTTTTCGTCATTTTTTGAGGTTATGGCTCAACCATGACGTGATGGGTAATTTTTGATACCGAATTTAAATTCAGCGCTTCAAAATCCATAGGAAAACGTGTGTCTTGTTACCAGATCCGCACACTTTTCTTTTGTGTGGCTGTGTTATTTTTTGCATATTTTAAATTGTTGTTTTAAGAAAACAATTCCATATTATAATCTTTGTAAAAAAGGGTATGGTAAAAGAATTCGATAAACTTAAATCTGTGCGGTTTATGAAAATTTTCGTATAGCAGAACATAAATTTTTGTCATTGATGTTATTAAAGCATTTTTGTACTTGCAACTATTCTTCATTATTTATTACCTTTGGGTCGTTTTTAAGCGTTCAAAATATTAAAAAACAAGAAGTATTAAATGCCTCGTTAAATGAGTGAAACTTACTTCGCTTTTTTCAAATATTTCAAATTATTGTTTAAGCAATGTTATTTTGCATTAAAAATTCAGTAAGAGAGTATTATATGCAATAAGAGAGTTGTATAAATTGATAACTGCGCATTTTACGGAGAATTTTTATTTATTGTTTTCTAAATAAAAAATGGTAAATTAAAGTTGAGTTCAACGACTTTTAGTTTGAAGCTGGTTGAGGATCACCATATGACTTGTTACGACCCTGCCTTGAAATTTTTACCCAAACTTTTGTCACCGAGATCCAAGTGCTTCGATAGCGAAGTCGGTAGAGCGCGCTGTTAGGACACACTAGTTGAGGTAGTTTAGGTAGGGAGGGTTCAATCCTCGGCGAGTGCGATTTTGGAAAGCGTCTAGGCGTACGATTGCATGTGTAAGTGACAGTGTGCGCGAATTGCGTACTGTAATAATTTTAAAAAGAAGATTACATAACAATAATTTCGAAAACAATTTTTTTGTTGAGAAATAGTGTTCAGTTGAGCACTAGTCTATTGCTCCGATACTACATATTCTTATATTAAGGAAATATATTCTTGAAGTGTCTCAGAAATGATTTCTTGGAAGTAAACTATGTTCTGCATTTGAATACATCTCTATATGAAGTAACACAATAAAGTTTTAGAATAATAAAATGCGATATTCTATTTAAGAATACATTTTCTCATATTAAGAAAATGTACGCTTGTTGTAAGCATACGGTAGCAAGTACATATTTCCTTGGAACACACTCATATTCTATCGTCCCCATGCGTACCTGCGATTGACTTGAATCAAGTAATATTTTCTTGATTCAAGAACGATTTTTTTCAGTATAGAAAGGTTAGTTGAGGTTGTGTTTGGCAGGTATTAATATTTTCTTTCTTTGCTAACATTTGCTTACATATTAAATGAAGCATTGTTATCGGGTTTTCGAACCTCCTGAATTTTTTGATAAAAATAAAATCTATTTAATACTTTCACTTGAGAACGCCAAACTAGTATATTTATGTATTTACAACCAGTTTATATGAAAGAAGGTCCACTAAATCACGTTTTTTTCTTTTAATGGTGGCTTTCTATATTTACGACATCGTTTGAGCTGCTTAATACTGTGCTCTTCTACTGATTCGTGCACTGATTTTGCACATGGAACATCATCTTCCGTGAATTTCGCCGAATTTTTAAGCATTTTTTAGAAG
>NC_046666.1:94217533-94221138 GCF_010883055.1 Belonocnema kinseyi
TACTCTATAAAACACATCATACATATTAGCTTGGCGGTCGTGTTTTCTGCTGTGAAATTGTCTGTAATTCTTATAGTCTTTGTTGCGAGCTTCAGAAGCTTCCTCGCCAAGCATTCCTACCGGTAACACGCTTGTGCTTATGATTGCGGGTCCGTGAATGAGTATCTTATGTAACGTTGAAGACATAGGGTACCAGTTATAGTGAGTTACGTATATTCGGGCAGTAGAATCACAAAGTTTTCCAAACTCAAGTGGATTTCTCGGGAGCTATTGTGACATAGCGGTTAAAATTGTTTTGAAATTACGAATTAACTCACAGTCAAGTCCAAGATGTTTTGCAAGTTCAGCTGTATTTCCAAAAGCTCGTCGAGCTGTGTTCCCATCGTTCGTAGTACCAGAGCCTCCTGGTTTTGGTTTGTCCACTATCAATCCCAACTTTTCCCACAAAAACTCTTGAACCTTTTTTTTCCGCTGAGCAAATATTTCTTTTTGAGCAGGAGATCTTACTTGCCAGACCTTGAGAGGAAGCCTGTACGAAATGTGCAAGCAACATTCTAGTATCCTGATCCACGCATGTAATGGACTGAGTCCATACATCAACGAATTTACGTCTGGTAGAAATAGGTCCTTCAGCTTATTGGACCGGTCATTGAAGAACTTAGTCCGCATTGGACAATCTTAAAGGGATGAGAGAAGTTACAAACAAGCTTTCATCACTGAGACTCTCATTGTCTTCTGCTGATTTAAAAGATTGCTTGTAAGGTGAATGACCAGTACTACCATCCATACCCCGCGAACACATCAACGAAAGATCCATTTCCGTACTACCCAAATTATGCATATGCTGGATTATGACTTCCCTTTGCGATTCCACAATCTTACTGGAAGTGTGATTCAACAAGGCCTCGAAATGTTTTCTTCGGATGGTCTACATTGTGTCTTAACTTCTCTAACACAATTGTACGACGGGCAAATATCAGCACCACAGTTTTTGCTTTCCAACCGTATATTTGTGTACACAGATTTAGTTAGGGAATTATCGAGAAGGAAAATAAGAGGTTCTTCAGCAGTCTTTTTTTTTATTGGAATTTCCGCTGCCTCCAACAATTTTCTAACTTTTCTTGGTTGCTTCAAGTTTCCTGAAACCTTCTTGAGAACAGTATACAAATCTTTCTTATCAGTTCGATTTGCTGCATAGCATGAAGCCATTAATAGTTTCTCCGGATCGTGCTTCTGTTCAGTACTGATTTTTGCAGATTCCCGCCGCTTTGAGCGATCAGATTTCTCCTGAAATTCTAGGCTTGGACGACCAAGATAAGAAGATGTTAAATGTTCTCGCTCAGTTTTCATGGTCAATAAAACTGGAAATTCGGAATTCAACCATTCAGCATTTTTCGTCTCAAACTTATCCATGATCCTCCTCGAAGCTTTGTATTTTTAGAGCGTCTACTTTTAAGAGCTCTCAAAGAGGCTTTTAATCTCTCAAAATCTGCACTTTCAATGTTATTGACATTCAATTCCATTTTTGATAAATTGTAGAAAACAGTTGTTTCTACATTATCAGTTTTGAGGAGTTCTCCAATAACTTCCCTGCTAGTGAATTTCGTCATTTTATATGACAAAATGTTGAAATATGGAACACAATATGGGAACGACAGTGACAAACAGGAAGAAGAGAAAAGAATAATTTGTTAACTTATTCAGAAAGTTTATATATTGAACATGTATATATTTTATACATCAATTATGTTCATTAATATTTTATTAATATCTACGCACGGAATGTGGACGGAAACGGGATTGCTGAAACAAGTGAGTTCGCATATCCTCGTTGATGCGGCTAGGAAAACAAATGAAGGTAAGCCAGCAGCAGCGCAGCGCTCTACACGCCATGGCATGGTCGCGCGCGGCCAAGTATATATACTATAAGCAGCGAAACAGATGAAAAGTAGCAACAAGTAGCACATCTATGCTCAAGTGAACATCCTAAGGAAGACATTCATGTATTTTAGAACTCAATATGTTGTGTTATGTCATGTTATGAGCAATCGGAAGCAGGTGCTCTGCTGTATAATCTTGTTCTGCAAACACTAATAATATGATTGTATTAAATTGCAATTGACAATTCCAGATTCAATTGATTTCAGAGAAAGTTTACATTTTGATTAATAAAATAAATGTAGGTAGGAGGTTTGAAATCGATTTCTTGGAATAAAAAAACGTGTTCCACGAACGTTAGTAGCATTACTAATTTTCGCAAGATTTTCGAATTTGTGCCTATATCATCGGAACAAAAATTCATCAATCAACGTATAATTGTCGTCAAAAATACTTCAATTCTTCCTCAGTTTAGTAGTCAATTTCATTTTTCCGAATTCAACAATCGACTTTTGGCCACGAAATCGGGTCTCCTGGCCCACTGTGCATTGGCGCGAAATTTTAAACAACAAAGAATGGCAGGAACACCACAAAGAGCTTTTGATTTCGCATTATCAGGTTTGTTATAGAACATTTATTATAATTAAGTGCAATTGTAGTTTGGAAATATATACACACAAATCGTAGTTTTGAAGATTACTGAAGATTGTGTAAAATTGCGATTAACTGATTTTGAGAAACAACTAATTTTAAAAATAACAAAATATGTTAATGCAGGAATGAAAAAGATTCCTTTACTGAATATTATAACATATATTAAAGTATATATACTTTCATATAATACATATAAAAGTTGTCAATCCCTATTGAGAAGCGACAAAAGAGGCTGTTTCAGTGTAGGAGTACACGTATTTTCATGTAAAAATTCGTAAGCGAATACAAAGTATAAATTTTTAAGGGTTTCTTCAGGTATCTTATTTGATACTATCAAAGTGTTTTGATGAGTACATACGTTCTTTTGATACTAATTTTAAAAGAGTTATTTTTTCTCTTAAATACGTAGAGAGCTATCAGAAATCTATCAAAGCTACGAGAAAATATGATTATTTAAGAAAACTCAATTTCGTCAAAAAGTGGACTTAGCACCGTTTAGCTTTCCCTGCTTTACATCTAAATCCCGGCTTTACATGTGAATTATTTCTTTCTCGGGGTTGAATGTTAATCGAAAACGCGAATGAAGTTCAAAATTCATTTGAGAATCGGTCACTTTGTACAAGATACGTTGGCACGAGAAACCGAACTTTGCACGCAGTTCCTTCAAGAATGAGATTTCGAGCAAATAGTTTTAACACAACATTTATTTTATTTTTACATTCTTATTCATGAGAGTGTAATGTAATCGTCTAAATTTTCGATGTCTGGTTTCTAACGGAACATTATGGTAAGTTTCAGCACTCACAAAATTCAGGTTAAGTTCGTTAAGCAGATATTTCCAACCAAAATTACAAAATTTAGAGCGTTCTCAAAATTTGAATTTTTTTCAAATTTGATAAACATCAAAGTTTCTTATAGATAGGTGGTCAATTGCAAATTATCCAAATAAAATTTTCATTTTTGATACAAACTCAAAAAGTTATATGCTTTTAAAAGTTTTTTAAATTTTCAAAAAAAAGGGGAATTTTTTTAATATGTTAAGAAATATCAATCTAAATTTCTACTAGAAATAA
>NC_046666.1:94221238-94225877 GCF_010883055.1 Belonocnema kinseyi
CGATTTCATGCAATTTGGCTTGTACAACTAAGCATGAATGAACAGGCGCATTGTCGTGATGATAAAGCGGTTTTTTCTTCTTCAAATGCGGTCGTTTTTCGGTGATTTCGATTTTCAGTCGGTCCAATAATGATGAATAGTATGCTCCGGTTATGGTTTTACCGTTTTCAAGATAGCCCACGAATATTATGCCATGTGCATCCCAAAATACGAAGGCTATAACCTTTCCGACCCATTGTTGCGTTTTTGGACGCTTCGGAGCATTTTGGCCTGGTGGAACCCACTGTTTTGCCTGTTACGTTGACTCAGGAGTGTAGTAGTGGATTCAGGTTTCATCCATGGTTATGAATCGGCGCAAAAACTCGGTCGGCTTACGCGAAAATAATGCCAAATTCTGCTGGGAAGTTGTCACACAAATTCGTTTTTGGTCCACTGTGAGCAAACGCGGCACCCATCGCGCGCAGAGCTTCTTCATACCCAAAACTGAATGCACGATGTTGTCCACACGTTCCAATGATATGCCTACGGCATTAGCTACCTCTCTCAATTTCACTTTGGGATCATTCAACATCATATAATGGATTTTTTCGACATTTTCTGGTGTAGTGACCTCTTTTGGGCGCCCAGATCGTTCAGCATCAACTGTGCTCGAACGGCCACAACGAAACTTGGTAAACCACTTATGAATCGTTTCAATCGACGTTGCAGAGTCCGGGTAATACTTATCCAGCTTGGCCTTGGTCTCGGATATCGTTTTCTTGCGAAGATAGTAGTGTTTGATCAAAACTCAAAACTCAGATTTTTCCATATTAAAAAAACTCGGAGGTTAGTCGCTTCTCAGTGCTGTAACTTGTAAATGCGTAAACATGAATGGCTGAAGTTTTGACAGGCGTCATTTGAAGGATCAAGTTCGACGAAAATGGTTCACATTAGTGAATACTAATGCCATCTCTTAGAATTTTCAGGTACTTATCAGACTGCCTAGTAATTCGTAACTAATTATTTATTCGAAATGTTCGGTGAATCCTGGGGAACATAACTGTTATGACCGAGGATGGCGTTCTTAGCAATGTTTCCGATGATTCCCAACACTGCTGCTGATTGGAGAATTCTTCTAGAGCCAATTCAAAAATCTAGCGGGATCCTCTGTGATTTAGTGTGATTAAAGACACATAACCAGGCAACTGGAGTGACAAGGGATCTAATAAATAATTCTAATGCAATTATTTATAAGAGTAATTCCTTTTATTGTTTTTTTATCACTAGTAATCTATCCCGGCTAGAAAGCACTCATTCAATACATTCTTTTTAATCCAACTTGGTTCATTTCGCGTTTTATTCGATCTGAAGGCTAGGGTGGATTAATGATTATTATTATAAATAATAATAATCATTAACAGAGGAAAAAATTTTTGTTACTTCCATACGCAAACCGAAATGGAAGTTTCACGAAGGAGTTTGTGAATGAAGATAAAATTTTAAGTTATTTTATGGAAAATGAATTTTTATAACGACGTTAAGACAAATTTTAAACGCGTCCGTCAAAATCCGATTGCTAAAAGCGCTCTCTTGGTTTGTGGGTCAACTCCTCGGAGTTACTTTGCAGTTTTCGGCATTTTTCAGACGTTTCGCGTCCAACCAACGCAGTTACAATTACAGGAGTTACCATAAATGTAAATGACGTACTGCATACTATATATTAATAATGTTAGAAAAATAATTTTGAATAAAAAAGAGTTGCAACAAAATAGCTGAATTTTCAATAAAGAAGAATAAAGTAGTTGAATTTGTAAGTAAAGAAATTAAATCCTTAATCAATAACTGTTGAATTCAAACAAAAAATTTGAATATGAAATAAATAAATATTATTTATTTACCACTCGAATATTAAGTATTTATTATATAATTATTCTAATGATTCACAATTATTAGTGAGTAGTTATATAATGAAAACTAATTATTTACTTTTAAAATTAAAATTTTAAATATTATATCGTTACATAGCTATTTATATGCTATAAATCATAAATTATGACTTATAATTTTATTATATTACCGGAAAAAGTTTTACGTTCACTTATTTTTTAATGACTGATAAGTTTTATTTATTTTAATTATGACAGAGCTAAACATTTATCTCTTCGAAATGTTGAATGCTATCAAAATTCAAAATTCTGTATAAAATCAAGCAGAGGATAAAGCCAATTTATCCATTTTATAAAGAATTTTTAGATTTCTTTAGAAACAAAAAAATAGTATATTGTCAATTATAATACCTTAAATTTTTCTCTAAAACGCTAAAATTAAGTAACTATTATAACATATGTTTATCAGTTACAGATTGTATTAATTAATACACAGTTTGTAAATAAAATGCATATATAGAGGAGAACCCAAATATGAGATAACAACTCTGTTTGGCGTGATTGTCGGAATTCCATGTACTGAATTTAAAAGTAATATAGGTCATTTTAAAGAAAATTTAGTTTGTTATAAGAAGCTCAAATAAAAAATTTTATTAACAATTTTTTATGCTGAAAATACAAAATAGGTAAAAAAATGCTTTTTCGAAACTCGTCAAACTATTCTCATAATATGAGATACCCCAGGAAATAGCTAACAAAATGCACAATGAGAACCACACTGTGCAACTATGCACTTACTATGCCTGACCTGTACAATGAAAAACTTTAAAACTATTGATATTTTCCTATTTAGTTATTCAATCCCCATCACTCCAGACAAACTTTACTGCTAAATACATATTTAGTTAATAATAAAGAGGGTTTAAAGAATTCCCTTCCAAGAACTCGACCACCATCGATTTCACAAAAAGTTCGCCTATAATCTTTAGAAGCCCAATGAAAAATGGACTATACCACGAAATTACTCTTTCTTCAAGGGTTATAAGTTTAGTGATAGAACCAACAGAGTGGGTCTCTTAGTTTAGCTGATACCCCGTTTTCTCATATTACGAGAATATCTCATATTCGAGTACTCTCCTCTACTTTTACAGATTTATAGTGTTTTAAAACAAAATTTAAGGTATGATATATATATATATTTAAAAAAAAAATACTTTCAAGTACTTCATTGTTTATTATCAGTGGCGTTGTTTGTCAGGCAAAAGATTAATTTGATAAAAATGCTTGAACATTTCAAAATGTAACAAACTGTTTATTCAGAGCTTTTTACAACATTATTTTTAATTGTATGATTTAAATTATTGATGGCACTTTTGCCTTGAAATTAGAATCACATATTTTAGAAAATATAACTAATATATACACACAAAATACTACCTTAAAGTGTACAGATTTCAAATAAAATAGAAGAAAACAGTTATATAAGTACTAAATATTTTAATGTAACATACACGATTGCAAATTCCTAAATATTAAACTGCAATCGGTTCTACAACATAGTCTTAAGTTTGAGAGATATATGACCCATATTTATGCAAGGCCTTTTAAGTTTGAACTCAATTACTTGCGGGGAAAACCTAGAAAGCATTCTTCTGGAATTAAGTAAGAACCGTATATATCCTTGCCTAAAGTCCGTATACCTGGTCGAACCTAATAAATTTTGGACATTTTCCTCCTTTTATGGTCTACTTCTGTTGTATGTAAGAATACTCGGTATGAATGGCTGCGTAATTGTGAGCCCAAAATTACGAAAATAGAATTAGCACCTTATTACGGTTAAAACACTGTTTAAAAAAAAGTAATTGTTTAAGTTTTGTAATTTTACATAAAAAAACATTCATTTTCTTTAAGAAAAGGCGAATTTTAAACGACAAATAGTTCAATTGACAAACAAACTAGAATGGAATAGTTGAATTGCCAGTTTAGAAAAATTAATATTTTCAACAAGAAAAATGAATTTTCAACAGAATGCATGAATTTTTACCCACTTACCTTGAAGAAGTCAAAAGATAAATTTTCAACCAAAATTGAAATAGGTGAATTTTCAACTAAAAACATTAATTTCCAACAATATAATTTATTTTTTATCCAAAGAGCTAAGTATGCTACTAAAATCGTAATGTTTTAACCAGAAAGATTTATTTTTCGTTCCAAAAATTAATTTATAATTAGAAAAAAATGGGTTTTCAACCAAGTAGATGAATTTCAATTAAAATGATAAATCTTCAACAACAAAAATTAAATTTCAACAAACTCCTTCAACTATTAACTTGTGAAATTTTATAATTTTTACCTGCTAAATGTTTCAATGTATAAAATTTTAAGTTTTCCTTAAAAATTGTTGAATTTCACATTACAGTTTAAAATTAATTATTTAACTAAGCATTGTTTTCAATGATTTTTTCAACTATAAAATGTTATTATGATAAAATAAATTTTTAAAATTTATTATCTTTAGTTTTTAGAACAAGATAAGAATAATTCGAGGATAATTTTCAAATTCAACATACAATTTTAAAGTATAAGTTTCTGTTTAAAAAAAATTAAGAGAAAAATGTTCTCAGCACGTATGCATCGCTGGAAACAAACTTTTTGAAAAATTATTTTCGTAACAATGTTTTTTGGCTTCTGACATTGGTTTTATTAAAAAAGGGTTAAGTGCATTTTTCACTTAATTTTTACGTACAGAAAGTTTTCTTTTGATTTTGATTGAA
>NC_046666.1:94225977-94229692 GCF_010883055.1 Belonocnema kinseyi
AGACTATACTGCATATAGACATGTCTTATATAAATAAATATGTACTTTATAATTTGAATTTATAAATAAAATATACAAATTTTGTTTAGAAATGAATTAGCTATTTTCATTTCAAACACCAGCTAACTTGACTTCGTTGATTGCTGAGAGGAAAACAATGGACCAAATGCATGGCTTCGGTCCATTTTTTTCCCTATTTTGCTCATATCTTTGTAAAAACTAATTTTTCCATTTATCTGTATTAGAAAAATAGTTTTAATTTGTTAAGAACTATTTATTGACCTAATAAAATGATGACAATTATTATTAATTACAAAGGTATTACATAAATAAAGTTTTGTTCCATGCATTTGGTCAAAGATATTATACTTTGATTTGATCCATTGTTTCCCCTTAGTTTTCACCGAAGTGAAGTTAGCTGATGGTTAAAGTGAAAATACCTAATGTGTTGTTACAGAAACATTTTAAAATCTCACAAATTTTCTAAACGAAATTTGCCGTGGAGGAAAAGACAAGCGCCCGCCTTTACGTACTGACCCCAATAGCCTACTTTACCGTAATACCAATTTTTGATACATTATTAACATTTTTGTTATACTGGAAATTTCTTTTCGATTAATACTTTTATTTATAATGAAGACAAAATGTTTTTTAACAATATAATTACATCAAAAATTGAAGAAAATTCCTCGAGATATTGCTGAGAGGTATCCTGGACTGTTTTAGTTTCTCACTAGAACTATTACTGTATTTTTGCACGCGTTTCAGATGTATATGCATAGCTAACTTCTGGATTGAAATTGTTCACATATGGGTTTTTTTTAAGTGTATAAAACAAACTTATGTACGTCATATTTAAAAAATAAGTTTTAATTCTTCTTCTATTGCTAATCGTAAAAACACATGTTGATTTACAACTCGATGTGCTTTATGTTAACGATTCTGGATAAAATTTACAAAATTTTTTTTTTCCTTTAGGAAACATCTGTCACACCTCATGAGGATTTGAATACCTAGAAATTTAAATACAATTGTAGTATTCTTTTAAAACTTTTCAAAATACTTAGAAAGCATCTAAATCTTGCATTCAGCATCTTCAAAAACCTACGTTTTGTTTTAAATGTTTACAAATGGTCCTATCATAAAAGGGAGGTTGCGATTATATCTCGAAATCTGCAGCCACATTATCTCTTTACCTATTGGTTGGATTTAAACTCGCCGCCTATTTTTTAAAATCGATATCAGAATCGAGATCAGCAGAATCAATTCACGGTGGGCACGACCTACAGAGGCGCTGCAATCGCATCCATATGAGCGGGTCACGTGGTTTTTAAAGCAGGCTAGTTTGAATGTTTACCCTGTGACGTCTCTTAATAATTAATATTATTTAAATAAAAACAATTTTCAATTGATGTGAGGTAGCTAAAATTATTAGGTATTTTCACTTCAAGCAATAACTGACTTTACGTCCTAGATTGCTGAGGGAAAACAAGGGACCAAATACATGGGATTCAGTTCATTTTTGCTTTATTTTGCTAATATCTTTGTAAAAGCTCATTTTTTTCTATATGAGTATATTTGAAAAATAGTTTTTATTTTAATCACTATTTAATGAAATAATAAAATGATAATGATGATCATTAATTCCAAAGATATTACAGAAAGAAAGTTTCGTTCCATGCATATGACCCATTGTTTTCGCCTCAGCTTTTAAAAAAATGAAGTTAGCTGATAATTGAAGTGAAAATACCTAATTAGAAATTTGTAAGTTTGTGCATGGAACATTCAACTGTCGCAATATGATAGAAGCAGAAGCAGTTTTAAAAGAAGGACAAGTAGTGCTTTTGTTGGTTGCACTGCAAGGACCGGTAATAAAATGAAACTTACAGGTCTTGTTTTGCAAACTAGTGCATTGAAATTGTTTCCTCACAAAATTAAAGGCTCTCTATGATTTCTTTTACAAAAAATAGAGATAGAGGAAATAACTGGTTCCTACAAAGCTGGCCGTCTGGGAGTTGCTTGGATTGGGAAATCTCGAGCAGTAGTGTTCACACTTTGTATTTTTGGAAGTGGCGAAAAGATCGACATCCATTTTTCCAAATTTGCGAACAATCCTTTTAAATGCAAAATGCGCTTCCATTCCGTGTCGTCATTGCCTATCGGCGACAAGGCGTTCGCCTGAGTATTATCTTTGGAAGGGATGTAAGAGGCAAATAAAAAATTATTTCGATATTCCGCCCATTGCCAAATTTCTTTGGCGAGAGCGTGCAATTTAGGAAATCGTGTTCCTCCGATTTTTTAAATATAATCAGTAAAAATTATTTTCCCGTACTGTCCATCTTTGAATGAACTTTTTGCGGTTTTAATGCTGTTTTGCCACCAGCGCAAATCTGGGATTAACTCAAGAGGAATTTTAATTTCAATATCATAATTAAAATTATTCTTGGCAAGAGTGGAATCTCTGAATCTTTCCATCTGCTTCAGATAAAGCCAACCCTAATCCACACCAGGACATGCTGCCACTAATTTTCCCAATAATTGATAAAAATCCCGAAGCGTATGTTTCGAGTTTACTGTAAAATGCGTAATCAGTTTTTCTAATGCTAGTCTTTTTTCCTCAGTAACTTGTACAAAAAGTTTTTCGGAGTTTATCACAAAACCTAAAAATTTACATTGTTTTGATGGGTGAACATTACTTTTACGCATATTAACAAAAAATCCTAAGGATTTTAGAAGGGCTTTTGTTTTTTCTACGTTGTGGCAACATTTATCGAAGGAGTCTCCGATACAAAGAATGTCATCTAAGTAAATGACTGAGGTTAAGTGTTGAGATCTGAGCAGAGCCGTAACCGGTTTCATGATTTTAGTAAAAATGACAGGGCTAGTACAAAGACCGAATGGCAAACAAGTAAATTGGTATAGTGTACCTAGGAATTCAAACTTTAAGAATTTTCGGTATGATTTAGAAATCGGAACGAGATAAAAGGCATCAGAAAGGTCCAGGGAAGCCATAAAATAATCCTGAAAAATTAAATTACTTGCTGTCCTCAGATCCTCCATTTTGAAATCAGATGGATCCATAAATTCATTTAAGCCCTTGAGGTTTAATATGAATCTGTAGGAACCATCTGGTTTTGGTGTGAGGAAGTAAGGTGACAGAAACTGATCTTGGAGCGACAAGCAACGCTCAATTACTCCCTTCTCTAATATTAAGATTATGGCATCTCTGTACCTGCCTAACTCATGCTCAGGAATATTTATAACGGGAATTCTAAATTGAATGACTGGTCTGTCAAACATAAGCTTATATCCACTAATATACTGTAAAACAAATGAATTACTTATCAGCTTTCGCCATTCTTTAACAAAGTATTTTAAACGTCCCGCAACTTTACTTACATTTGCTACGAGGGTAGTTCAATAAGTCCTTAGAATGAAGTATAAAAACAATTTTTTTTGGGTAAATTTTTTTTTATTTTTCAACATAATCTCCTTGGAGCTCTATACACTTGGTCAATCGCTTTTACGGTGGGTGTTCGACCAATTCGAATTTTAGTTCTTCAATTTTAGCCATTGAAACGAAGCATGTGTGAACTCGGGCGTGGTCGTGATAAAAGAGAATTTTTTTTCTCGCCAAATGTGGTCGTTTTTTTTTAAATTTCTTCTTTCAGATGCTCTAATAATGATGCATAATATTCACCAGTGATTGTTTTAC
>NC_046666.1:94229792-94237577 GCF_010883055.1 Belonocnema kinseyi
TTTTACTTTGTTCTATAACTGTAATGAGCCGATCACACTGATTTTTCGAACCATATTTTTTAGTGTTTCGTTTTTAAATTTTTCCTCTAAATTCAATAAATAAAGGGACTGAGCCACACAGTGCTGTCGTTATTTAAATTTCGGATCTGTTTCAAGTGTAATTTATAATAATTTGTGGTGCCAAGTAAAAATTAATTAAGTTAGATTACAATTATTTAAGACATTTCGGCATACGATGGTGTGCTTCTTCAGTTAATTAGTCAGACAATATATTTACACATTATATGGGTTAATAGTTTATAAAATGGTTAACATGTAAGTTGTTAGTTTTTATAAACATATCTTTGGTCAACTTTTTTGGTATTCTAATTGATCAATAATTCTAAGACATAATCTTTAATTTCGTCGGTATTAGCATTAAATAATGTTTAATTATTAAAGAATGATTACAAAGAAATATTTTAATCTCTTATTATTACAGTTAAGTTATAATTACATCTGCTTATAAAATAGTGAATGTAAAATTCATTTGGTATCAAAACAACTAATATTTGTAGTGACTTTCTGTAATAACTCTTCAATAATTAATAAATAGAGAATTAACTAAAAAATACATCTTAATTTTTTGTTCAAAATGTTAAAAAATATCAATTTTTTTAAATTCTATGTATCCCTTCAACTTACTAAAATTGTTTTCAGTATGTTGTAATAATGTCAAAATGAAAAATGTTGCTTTGAAATCTTTTATATTATGTTTCGGAACTTTAGGAAATGATTTCAAATCATAAATTATTTTTGAAAAGGACAGATTTTCAATAAAACAGTTCAATTTTCAATCAAAAAGATTATCATCCAACCAGTTGCATTTTTTACCGAAAATACGACTTTTTCCATTGCAAAGTGTTAGAACTTTATATTTTATACGCGTAAATCTTCAAGCGTTTGAATAACAAATCTTTAATTTTAAAAGTTTATAGTAAAAAATTTTTCCACTTTGAGTGTTTTAATTTTCAGCTCAGTTTTTACAACTTCAAATTACAAAATTTGTGTCTTCTAGAATCTATTAATTTTAGTAACCGTGATCAAATAATTCTTAATTATTCAATTTTTATTTGCAGTCAAAAAGTTTTTCTTTTTCGACCTAAGATTTCTGTAAATTCTTGCAGATTCTGGCAGATATACTTTTCTGTGAATTCCCATAGAAAATAGAAACTACAATCAAATACAATATACAGTTAAATACAAAAAAGTACAAAATTTGTCCTAATAATAGAAAAAAGTTGTACTTTCTTGTAATTTGGATTGTAATTTACTGTATTTATATGTGAATTCCTGTAAAACCGGTTTAAATTTTTGGTGCATTTTTGTACACAAATTTCCACTCGGGAAATACATGAATTTTATGCAGTTTTTTCCCCGCATAATCGAATTTCGGTGGATAAAATTCCGTCTCCAAACCAATTTCCAATGGATTTTTATGTTTTTTATCGACCGTAAGGCTTCCAGGTATAAAGAATCGGCGAACAAACATTGTTTAAATAATTAAAAATTCTTATCTATTGGTAGAGTATCATTAAAAAAGAGTCATTTAAAATGCATTTTTAGTTTATTTTGCTAAGAAAATAGAGTATGTGCTTCGAAAAATGGTCAAGATGTATAATGATCTATAAAAAGGTTTCTTTGTTGTTAAATAAAAAATTGTTGGTTAGTCAAAATGAATTAAAAACTGAAAAAAAAATTCTCTACATGAAAGTAGATGCGCAAAGCTGAAACTAGGAAAATTCACATATAGTCAGTAGGACACTATGGGTAAAGTAAAAGAAGAGGATCACTCGATTCTAAATGGGCGGAGTTCTTGTGCGCCCACCTAAATGGCACTGTGAGCGGAATTCATGAAGAAAATAAAGAGGGCCCGAAAGCTTGCAGTTAAAATCCTAACCATGAGCGGAATTCGTGTGCACCGGTCTTTCCAGTGTGCATGGAACAACACTACATGTGACCCAGAAGTTAACTATTTTGAAAATTTAACCCTCAATTTAAAATACTGCAATAGTCCTAGCGTATTAGTCGGAAAGTGATTCCAAGTACACAGGCAGATTCCTCACTAACATATCTGTGGGGTGTTTCTTCAATTTGTTTGTAAAAGTTAATTGAAATTACTATTGTGACACATAAAAAGCAGAATGATGAGTCTTCGACCATAAAGATGTATTTTTAAACAAAGCTAAAATTAATGAATTTTTCCCCAAGTACATAGTTTATTTCTTAACCAAAAACATTAATTTTTAACAAAATAGATCAATTTTCAAACAATGAAATTAAACAAAATCAGGTAAGTTCAAGATATATCTAGAAGTTTTGAAAATATTTGAAAACTATTTAAGAATTGAAAACAATTTGAAACATTTGAAACAAAATGTAGATTTTTGAATATTTTGAACACAAAATTTAGAAGCTTTCTGAACATTTCGAAAGACTTTAAAGAAAAGAAACATTGTTGTCGAAATTCCTAGGAAAACTAAAAAATTTGGGTAAGTAAAGAATAAGTAAATTAATTTGTATAAATTTAATTTGTTTTTGTTAATTGAAATAGCTTTCTTGGTAAAAAATTCAACCCTTTGATTAAAAAATAAGCCTGCTTTGGTTAAGGTTGAAGTTAATTATAAGAAAACAGAAGTGCCAGTGGTAAAGAATTTAGATTCGGTGATATATTAAACATATTTAATTTTTTACTTCACAAAAATCCTTTAGATTCTGCTTTGCATGTGTTAAGATAATATTTTAAAATAACTTTCGTAACAAAATTGAACAAGAAAGAACGAAAAATAATTATGTTTGTTAATGAGGTTCGACATTTAGTACAAATGAGTCTTTTCATACTCTTGGACTGAAAGTGCAAAATTATTTAAGTATAATTTTGAGAAATGAGAATGTTTGAAAAAGAAACCAAATTTATGATGTTAGCTAATAAGTTTTTGAACTTTTAGTAAAATATACTGAAAAGTTTTACATCAATTTCACATAAACCGGAACATTCATTATGTAGTTTTTTACTTTGGCAGTCAAAGACTATATTGTTGAAATCGATATAATTCGAAAATATCAAATATTTTTGTCTTTGTAAATTTCCAAGTGCTAAATTAAACAAAACAAATTTATATTCCGCGGTATATTCCGTTATATATCGGTGCTATCCACGAATCAACAACTGCAATTTTGCGATTGTGAACTCTCTTTCTTTCGGCTTTGGCGAACACATTCTCATTACGTATCTCGTGCTCCGCACTCGATTTTGCCAAAAATGTCAAATATTCTACATTATGATCAACACTTGTAAATCAAATATAATACATTTTTTGTATACCTCTGCCATGTACTGGATATTTAGGCTTTGCAAAATAAAGTAGAAATTGTATTTATCATGATTACTTTCATATTTGTTTCCTATTTGCGTTGAATTTTATTCTTAGCTGCGCTGAAACATGTATCATTTTAATAAATTCGATATCATAAAAATGCATAATATGCATGGAAATTGAAACATTCTTATTCTTATTGCCTTGTCTACATATATAATTAGAAATTTGTCATAAGGAAAACCGCAGGATTTCGCTGGGAGCGGGTGCTAATCTGGAAAATTGCACCCGCTCACAGCGCAATCGCGGTAAAATTTCAGCCAAAACCACGTCCCACGACCGTGAAATAGATGGTTACAGTCTGTAAAGGAATCAATACGACGATCCAGCAAAAGCCTCGTGCACCCTGAGAACACGGAGCGACCCAAGGACTACCGCCTTCTGCATTTTTCCCGCAAGTGTTTTGGCATGTTCTTGACACGCAGGGATGCTTTTAGGCCATTAGCAAGTGAAAGCTTGGCACCTCCAAGAGCGCCGATGATAAGGACGATTAGTTTAAAAGAATATTCCGGGTACAATCGTTGCAACTCCCTTATAAGGTCTCGATACCTCTCTTTCTTTTCATTCTCCTTGGTTGTGGTGTTTTTGTCAGCTGGTGCCGAAAATTCGATAACGAATATGGTTCGCTTTTCGAAGTTAAGAAGAACCATGTCAGGCCTCGAGTGAGCAGCAGAAACAATTGTCGAGAAAATAAAGTTCCAGTATACGCGGCACTTCCCATTCTCGACAATTGACTCGATTTCCCTAGGAGCATTTAGAGGAGCGATATTAAGGTTAATGCCGTAAGAGTGACAGAGATGGTAATAAATAACTCTTAGTGCCGCATTGTGCCTTTGAATGTAGGTCGTTCCCGCGTGTGTTGGACACCTAGATAGTATGTGAGCTAAATGCTCGGATAGTGCATGGCACCCCCTACAGCTATAATCAGGAACGTCTTGGCTCAAAATGTGGCGACGGTATGTTAAGGTGGAAATGACACCGTCTTGGTATGCAAAAATGAAACTCTCCGTACCAGACTTCAATCCGGGCGATTTAAGGAAAGCAAACGTTAACTCACAAGACGGCGAGTATGTTCGTTGCAGATACTTTCTTCCTCGCCGATAGTTCGAAAGACCAAATCTGTCGGATGAGACGTTTATATCTGCTTCGGAGAGTATCCTTTATATATGTCACATCCAGAATGCGGCTCTGTGGCACGCCCAGGTATGTATAAGTCTCTCCAGCGCAAAGGTGTCGTATAGCGCTTCTATCAGCGAGCTCAGGATCTTCAGGGATTCCATTAAGTTTTCTTTGCTTCAAATAAACCTTGGCGCATTTGTCTAATCCAAATTCCATTCCAATTTTTTAGTATATCGTTCGACAATCCCTTGGGCTAGATGTAGTTGCTCTTTTTTTCTAGCATAGATCTTAAGATCGTCCATGTAAAATACATGAGTGACCTTGTACTTTCGATCTGAAGGTTTGCCACACAAGTACCCGTTGGGATGGCGAAGTGCTAGAGATAGTGGCAATAATGTAAGGCAGATGAGATAGTAAATCTGGTTTTCCGAAGCGGCATCAATCTCTCTATGCACCTAACTATTTGCGGGTGAACCTTTAGGATTTCCTAAAGACAGATGATATGTCTATGGGAGATCGAATTGAAAGCTTTCCGATAATTAGTAAAGGCTATCGATAGGTCACGCTGGTAGAATGCTGCATCTTTACAGGCACATCTATCGATGAGCAGGTTCTCCCGACATCCGACTACGCCTTTCTTTGAGCCTCGTTGTTCATAAATTTCTTGCCATACAGGTTCAATTGCCCGAACAATGCTATCATTTAGGATAGCTGTGAATATCTTATAAAGTGTGTTCAGACAAGTTATTGACCTGTAATTCTTCGGGTCAGCTAAGTTGCCTATTTTCGGCAGGAGTATTGTGCGCCCTTCCACCAACCACTCCGGAATCGGCTCTTCCGACTTCAAATATGAGGTGAAAATACGGGCCAAATGCTGATGGGTTAAAGAAAACTTCTTCCACCAGAAGGTTTGGATACAATCTGGTCCCGGTGCGGAATAGTTATTCATCCCTCTTAATACTTTTTTCACCTCCTCGGTAGTGATGGGTGGGCATTCTTTATCAGGTGTTATGAGGGCAACACATAACTCCTTGAAGCTATTTATATTTTATGAGTCTTCGTCCAGTCTATGCAGCACTTCGTAGACTTCTCTCCAAAATACTTTGACCTCCTCTGGTTTGGGTGGTTGTTCGACAGTACCTGGAGGGTCTTGGCAGAGTCGAGATGGGTCAGAGAGAAACTGTTGATTTTCTCTGACCCACCTCTCCCTCCGCTCTGGACTTCTCTTAGCGTCAGATAGTATCCGTATTCTCTCAACAATATGCTGCCTGATGGTCAGCAGCTTTGACTTGTTAAGTGTGTGATAACGGGTCCAGAATTCGCGCGTGAACTTTCGAACCTTGGCGGTAAAATTCCTGTTGATGCATTCGTCTTTTGGTCTTATGATCAACCGTTGGTTTTGTTTTACGGTTCGCATCGGCCAAAGCTCTCGCTGCATTAGACACACAATAATTGATAGCCCAGAGGTCAGATTCTCCGGAAAAAAGTTCACGAACCTCGTCATCCATTTCAGCCAGATCTTTAGGCTTGAGAGAAACCTTGGTGTTGATGTTTCTCCAGGTCGTAAAGCATCGCTCTTCCTCTATTGGATGCCTGCCCGCGGTCGGTCTGATTGTCGCCTCTCTTTCTCTGTTGCCAGCTTGTTCTAGCTGTGGTAGAGTAGGCTGAGCTGCATTCTGCGGTCAATTTTCCTAAAGACAATAATTCGAGTTGCGGCCCGCGGTCGATGCAAGAGACCCGGGCTCCTACAGTCATCCTTTTCCTACCTACTCGACACTTTACTCCTTAATTTTAATGATTTTACGCAAGTGGCAACTGTCGTTTTTCCTTCGCACTTTCTCCAGGCTTAGAAATAGCAGCTTTTAATGTATCAGGCGAGTTTTTATGCTGGCATGTTTAAAAATTATACGGAAATATGCATTGTAAGAAACATTTATAAAGAAGTGATAATTACAATACCAATAACAATATAATATATAATAAAATATAACTTATAGAGATAGAAAAGCCTTCGTTAATTCTATAAACACTTTACTAAGAAAATAAATAAAAAATTAATAATGAAGCTAGTGAAAGCTGTCATCAAATCATATAAATTTTCAGGGATGCACGTAACGTCGTCAATGGCAGTTTCATCCTCATTATTTTTCAATTCTCCATGCAAAGTTCTTGAAGGCTTTTCAGAAGTGTCATCTACTGCTTTACGTTAAACAGAATTGCCTAATTTTTGTCGATTTGTAAGTTTAGCATTTTTCTCAAAACTGTCTTTACTCTGGTTAAATTTAAGAAAAGCTTTACATGACTTTTTAGCGCAAGCCCACCGTTGAACATCGTCCTTCAAACATTTGTGAAAACGAAATTTATATCCGTCTCGGATAAATAAATCTTTTTCTTTTTCGCTTACGATTTTTTTTAAATTTTTATATTCGCGTTGTTGCAGAGCGCACGAATAATCAAGGCACAAAACCCCCACCCCTTACTCTATTACTGTATTACTGAGAGTACTTCTGAAAGAAGCTCGCACTAAGAAATATTATAATATTTAATACACAATAAACAAAAATTCAATTTTATCATTATTGTAAGCGTGGTTTTGCACAAGCGAAACGTTTTTGTACCAAATTTTTAGCGCAGAGATGATTTGATCGAGAATACATTGTAAAATTATGTTCTAATAATTTGTAATATTGTTCGATTGTAAAGGGAATAGAATTGTAAAATCAAGTTAGAAATGTAGCGATGTGATAACATAATGTTATTATTTTTCAAACAGGCGATCATAAGCAGAAGTGGACTTAAAAAACCGGTTTTTCTACACTATTTCGCTGGGTTTATTTTGTTTTGGTTTGTGCAAAACGGCGTCTAAATAAATTAATAAATCAATATTTTTTCGGTTATAATATGTTCATTATTACTTTCCGCATGGCGGGCTTTTCATCATTTGAGCATCAAAAATTTTCGAAATTATATAATCTAACATTTGTTTTAAAAAAAAATATTAATAATTTGGATTTTTAAGAGAAGCCCGCCATAGATTACGTTTAACCTTTTGCAATGCAACAAAAATAATTTCAATTGATGCATTATTTTGGGAGTGGTTTTGCATACACTGGTCGCAGGAAGTTACCGTTTCACCTTAAGGCGAAACGTAGGTTTGGCTGAGCACGGCAATGACTGCAGTGATATCTAAAAGAAAATCGGAAATACAGTCTAGTGCCCCCTGGCAAGTATGAAGACAACCTCATACCTG
>NC_046666.1:94237677-94238864 GCF_010883055.1 Belonocnema kinseyi
ATTTTCTCCCGAGGCCCTAAAGTGGCAATCTATCGAGGGCGCAAACGAAAGCGTCACGCTCAGCTAGCCAGGTTATCAGTAGGCAACCCAATAAGGACCTATAAATATGGTCCTTATAGAATCTAGATAGTCCCTCACACACTATTATTCAAAAGCATATGCTATTGTTTCTTATTTTGTTGATTCAAATAAAATATTAACAAATTGATCATGCTTTAAATTCTGAAGTGTGATGCTATGGTTACAGTAGTATTAAAGTTTGACCCAGGAAAAAACCGAAGGTATCGTTGAAGGCCTCTCATCCATATCTGTAGGTGATTTTTGAATCATTGAAAAGAAATTATTATTTAAACAATGATATTTTTTATAAAACTTATAATTTGTTTAAACAATCAGTGAACAACCGTTACGACTGACTGACAACTAGATATCTAATACGGAATATTTTAGAATGGAAATAAATTTTTCAAACTGCAAAAATTCCATTTAAACATTGTTTTTACTTCCTCCACTCTGACTCGAAAAATCCATTGAAAATTATTTATAAAAGTGGGAACTATAGCTAGAACAAACTAATCGTGCCAGAAAAAAACTGAAGGTATCGTTGAAGCCCTCTCATCCACATCTCTAGGTGATTTTTTTAATCAATAAAAAATATTATTTAAACAATGATATTGTTTATAAAACTTATAATTTGTTTAAACAATCAGTGAACAACAATTCAAACTGACTGACAAATAGATATCTAATATGGAATATTTTAGAAAAGAAATAAATTTTTCAAAATGCAAAAATTATAGTTCCCTATTTTAAAAATCATTTTCAATGCATTTTTCGACTCAGAGTGGAGGTGGCAAAAACAATGTTTTAATTGGAATTTTTGCATTTTGAAAAATTTATTTCCATTCTAAAATATTTCATATTAGATATCTAGTTGTCAGTCAGTTGGAATTGTTGTTCACTGATTGTTTAAACAAATTATAAATATTATAAACAATGTCATTGTTTAAATGATAATTTTTTTTTTCAATGATTCATAAATCACTTAGAAATATGGATGAGAGGCCTTGAACGATACCTTCAGTTTTTTTCTGGGACGACTGGTTGGTTCTAGCTATAGTTCTTAATTTTAAAAATCATTTTCAATGGATTTTTCGAGTCAGAGTGGAGGGGGTAAAAACAATAAA
>NC_046666.1:94238964-94242694 GCF_010883055.1 Belonocnema kinseyi
TAACTTCTTCAGTAGAAACTTAATTGGTAAATCATTTCAGAAATTTCTAACTTTCGTCATTTACCGACGCCACTTGCGCCTTCAAAGTAACTCTTAGTGGCAGGTCTTCGTAAATATTCGGCCACTTAAGGCAAGGCAGGAGCAGGAATTAGTAAATATCTGGCTAACTAAGACAAGATGTGAGCAGGACTTAGTCAACATCCGGCAATTTAAGGTAAAACATGACCAGGACTTATTCAATATCCAGCTAATTAAGGCAATACATGAGCAGGACTTAGTGTATATCCGGCCAATTAGGACATAACATGAGCATTACTTAGTCAATATCCGGCTAATTATGGCAAGACTTGAGCACGACTTAGTGAATATCCGGCCAATTAAGGCAAGAAATGAGAAGGACTTAGTAAGTATCCGGCCAATTAATGCAAGACGTGAGCAGAACTTAGTCAATGTCCGGCCAATCAAGCCAAGACACGTGATGAACTTATTAAATATCCGGCTTACTAAGGCAAGACGTGAGTAGGACTTAGTCAATATCCAGTCAAATTAGGCAGGACATAAGCAAGACTTAGTGTATATCCAACCAATGAAGGCAAAACGTGAGCAGGACTTAGTAAATGTTAGGCCAATTAAGGCAAGACATGAGCAATACATAATAAATATTCGGCTAATTAAGGCAAGGCAGGAGCAAGAATTATTCAATGTCCGGCTAATTAAGGCCAGACGTGAATAGGACTTAGTCACAATCCGTCCAATAAAGAAGAGGCATGAGAAGGACTTTGTAAATATCCGGCTAATTAGGACAAGACATGAGGAAGGCTTAGTCAATATCCGACCAATTAAGGCAAGACGTGTGTAGGACTTAGTTAATATCCGGCTAATAGTGCAAGACAGGAGCAGGAATTAGTAAATATCCGGCTATTTACGGCAAGACGTGAGCAGGACTTAGTCAATAACCGGCTAATTAAGGCAAGGCATGATTAGGGCTTATTAAATTTCCGGCCAATTGAAGCAAAACATGAACAGGACTCAGTCAATATAAGGCCAATGAAGGCAAGACATGAGCATGACTTAGTCAACATCCGACCAATGAAGGCAAGACATGAGCAGGACTTAGTAAATATACGGCTAATTATGTTAAGACATGAGGAGGACTTAGTCAATATTCGGCCAATTAAGGCATGATATGAGCCGAACTTAGTAAATATCCAGCAAAGTAAGGCAAGACGTAAGCAGGACATAGTCAATATCCGGACAATTAAATAAGACATGAGCAGGTCTTAGTAAATATTTGGCCAAGTAGGGCATGACGTGACCAGGACTTAGTCAAAATCCGGCCAATTAAAGCAAGACGTGAGTAGGACTTAGTGAAAATCCGGCCAATTAAGGCAAGAAATGAGCCGAACTTATTAAATATCCAGCCAAGTAAGGCAAGACGTGAGCAGTACTTAGTCAATTTCCGGACAATTAAGGCAGGGCATGAGCAGAACTTAGTAAATTTCCGGTTAAGTATGGCAATACACGAGGAGGATTTAGCTAATATCTGGCCAATTGACAGGACATGAGCTGAACTTAGTCAATATCCGGCCAATGTAGGCAAGATATAGGCATGAACATGACTAAGTCAACATCCGGCTAATAAAGGCAAGACATGAGCAGGACGTAGTCAATATCCTGCCAATGTAGGCAAGACATGAGCATGACTTACTCAATATCCGGTCAATTAAGGCAAGGCGTGAGCAGAACTTAGTAAATATCCGACAAATGAAGGCAGGACATGAGCAGGACTTCGTAAATTTCCGGTTAAGTAAGGCAATACATGAGCAGGACTAAGTCAATATCCGGCCAATGAAGGCAAGACAAGAGTAGGATTTCGTTAATATCCGACGAATTAAGAAAAGACATGAGCAGGACTTAGTAAATATCCGGAAAAGTAAGGCAAGATGTGAGCAGGACTTCGACAATATCCGGCTAATAAAGGCAAGACACGAGCAGGACATAATCAATATCCGGCCAATTAAGCCAATGCATGAGCAGGAATTAGTAAGTATCCGGCCAATTAAGGCAAGGCAGGAGCAGGAATTAGTAAATATCCGGCTAATTAAGGCAAGACGTGAGTCGGGCTTAGTCAATATCCAACCAACTAAGACAAGGTAGGAGCATGAGTTGGTAAATATCCGGCTAATTAAGGCAAGACATGAGCAGGACTTATTTAATGTCCGTCTAATTACGGCAAGAATGAGTAGAACTTAATAAATATCCGGTTAATTAAGGCAAGGCATGAGAAGGACTTAGTAAGTATCCGGCCAATTAAGGCAAGTTATGGGAAGGACTTAGTAAGTATTCGGCCATTTAAGGCAATGCAGGAGCAGAAATTAGTAAATATGCGGCTAATTAAGGCAAGACGTGAGCCGGACTTAGTAAATATATATCCAAGTAAGGCAAGGCATGAGCAAGACTTAGTGAATATCCAGCCAATTAAGGCAAGACATGAGCTGGAGTTAGTCAATATCCGACCAATGAAGGCAAGACATGAGCATGACTTAGTCAATATCCGGCCAATGCAGGCAAGATATAAGTAAGATTTATTCATTATTCGGCCAATTAAGTCAAGGCATGAGCAGGACTTAGTAAATATCCGGCCAATTGAAGCAAAACATGAGCAAGACTAATAAATATCCGGCCAATTAAGGCCAGGCATGAGGAGGTCTCAGTTTTTATCTGGCCAATTAATGCAAGACATGAGGAGGACTTAGTAAATATCCTGCCAATTAGGACAAGACAAGAGCAGGACTTAGTTAATATCTGTCCAATAATTTTGTAGATTATTTGTTGGTGAACAAATTTTGTCTCTTTATTTTTTTCGTAACTTGTGTCCTTTGTCTAAAAGTTTGATTTTTCTATTTTTAATTTTGTTTTTAATGGCTCAAATATTGAGAATTCCATAACTTTCTAACATTATTTTTGGAGAGATTAGGGGCTGCTAAAACTTATATTTGCTTAATAAAGTACACTATCTTTATGGTGGTGGAGGGCGTTTACTATTCATTCGTTTCGATGTATATAGATACAATATATCTAAGCTTCATTGGCAGACTTGAGGTGGGTATCCTTGCGTTTTTGGTGTCGCTGATGCCGAATCCGTGGTCCTTTAACCTATATCACATCAGGCTCGAGCTCATTCGAAGGTCAAATTAAAAAAAAAAGCTGATACAGAAATCGAGAGAGAGATATATATATATATATATAAGTTTTATGGTTTCAAAATCCGAATACGGGGCTTGTTTAAACACTTGATGCCATTTAGAAAGAGGAGCAATTTTTTAGCATCATCTTGAAATTTTCTTGAGATTACCATTAAACGACCTGTAGATGACCTTAAGGGCATCCATAACGTGGCATTTTTTCTGATTTACCTTGAAGTTATATTGAGTTGACCTTGAAATTAGCTCTAATTGACATCAAGCTGTTAAACAAGCTTCGAATATAGATTCAGAAACCCTAAAAACTCATATAACTATTTTTCTGAATTTCTTTATAAGATTTTTTGCAATTTTACATTCAAGCGACCTTGAACCTTATGTGACAGACATTAACGGACCTTGGATTTAGAATAAGCGACCTCGAAAAATCAAGCGTACCCATTCAAGTCAGCTTATCAAGTTTACATGTTTTATATTTATATACGCCGCACACTAGTAAATAGTAAAATCACTTCGATCATCCCATG
>NC_046666.1:94242704-94245461 GCF_010883055.1 Belonocnema kinseyi
ATATATATTTTACTAAGCAGATACAAGTTAGACAGAGCTGAATCTCCAAAAATTCTGTTAGAAAGTGATTGCATTTTCAGTATTTAATAACTGGCGGGAGTTGGGGGACATGCAGATGAGGGTAATCCGTTTAGGGTGGAATTGATTTATTATTGTTAATAGACAGTAGAAAATTGTTGTTAAATTTTTGTACCTATAAATAAATTAGGCAAAAAACCGGCCAAATCGAACTTCCTGCTTTGTAGATCCTTCTTATGCGCACAGTTTTTATCCATTCACCTTTTGTCGTATCTTGCATAGTTTTACCGAAAAATGGAATTCTTTATTTTTCATTATCGCTGTGTCATAAAAATTTGAATTTTCAATTTTGCGAAAAAATTCTCAAAGTTATTATGATAATCTTGTAGAGACATTAAGAAGTGCCGTTTTTCTTCCGTTGACTTTTTTTCATAGCGTGCGTTATTTAGCTTAAAATTTTCATTTTCCTTTTTTTTTAGAATTTTGTGAGTGCTATAACTGGTAATTTTTTTCGAAAAAAGTCATAAGAGAAAATGTTCTTATTGTCAATGTCTACGAATGATATACAAAAGGCATCCAAAAAGACATACAGACACTTATTCGTAAAAACCAGTTTTCCAGTTTCAGAGTGTCTCAAAACGTGAAATTTGACAAAAACAGGAAGTGGGGTCAAATTTTACATTTATCTAATACTTTCTATAGTGAGAATGTAAAAATAGAATTTGCAAATTTAAACATTTTTAAATTTAAAATATTAAAAATAGTAAAATAACAAATAAAACAATTAGTGTAGTGTGAATCATTATATATATAATATTAATTTGTTTTATTTATAAAGCGAGTAAATATTATAAATAAAAATTCTCACTATGTATAAGCTATATATAAATTTCCGCCTGGGTTAAAACATTATTAGTTTTTAAAAGAGATTCATAATTTGTTAACAATTCCAAGTTACGTTCGCTTTTGACATTGAATACGAAATATTTACAATTTTTAACATATTTAGGTCATGCCGTTGTGTTTCATCTAAAAATTGGTATTTTTAAACAAAAAAAAATTAGATTTAAATCCAATTATTTTTATTTCAAGAAAAAGATTTTACAAATTTAAAGAATTTCAGATTGTGTTCAAGTTTTTTATCAGAAATAAGCACTTTCATTACAAAATTATTGATTTTTGAAGAAGATTCATAATTTTTTTACAATTCTAAGTTCAGTTCAAGTTTGACATTGAATCTGAAATATTTACAATTTTTCAACAAATTTGGGTTCGGATTCTGTTAATGTTTTTCATCGGAAATGAACATTTGCTTTAAAAAATTATTAGTAATTAAGGAAGATTCATAATATTTTAACAATTTTAAGTTAAGTTGGCATTTGACATTGATAATAAAATATTTACAATTTCTCGACAAATTTAGGTAATGTTGTTGCGTTTCATCTGAAATTGGTATTTCTAAACAACAATAATTAGATTTAAATCCGATCATTTTTATTTAAAATAAATAGAATTTACAAATTTAAACAATTTTGGATTTTACTAATTTTTATCATCGGAAATACAAATTTTTATACCAAATTATTAGTTTTTAAAGAAGATTCATAATTTTTTAAGAATTTTAAGTTAAGTTCGCGTTTGACATTGAATATTAAATATTGACTATTTTTCAACAAATTTAGGTTTTGTTGGGGTGCTTCATCTGAAATTGGTACTTTCAAACAAAAATAATTAGATTTAAATTTAATGACTTTCATTTTAAACAACAGAATTTAGATATTTCAATCATTTTGGATTCTGCTGAAGTTTTTCATCTGAAATAAACAATTTAATTACAAAATTATTAGTTTCTAAATAAGATTCATAATTTTTTAACAATTTTAAGTTATATTGTCCTTTGACCTTGAATATTATATATTTACAATTTTCAAACAATTCAAGGTTATGGTAATAAACGTTTCTCTTACAAAATGATTAGTTTGTATGGAATTTTAACAATTTAACAATTTAAAGTTAGTTGGCGTTTGACATGAAAAATTTATATTTTTAAAGAAACATCATTATAATTTGAACACATTTTTTAACAGATGGCGTTATTACTAGTAAAAAATTATTAGATTCAAACAATGTTTTTTTTATTTTAGGTTAAGCTAGCGGTTGTTAATATATATTTCAAAGAATATTTATATTTTAGAAGCAAATTAAAGTTATGTTAATTTTTGTGCATATATTATCATGAATAATTGCTGAAATCGATAAGCATCAGCAAACCTTTTTGCAAGAAATCGATTGACTTTGAACCATATGAGTGCAGATTTGAAAAGCCATAATAAAACCAATTTTTCAATATTATTTTTTATTTATTATTTAAACAATAATTATTCATTTCTTAATGAAAGCTTCTAAAAAATTAAAAAATATAACTTATTGAACGATTTTGTACAATTTAATGAGAAAAAAGAGTTGAATTGTACAATTCCTGATTTGAAAGCTGGAAATTCAAAAATTATATTTTGAATTGAAGAATCACGAAATTGAATTATTTCAGATTGAAAATTTAGAAAATAGGACAATGTCAATACTTTAAAAATTCAATATTTTAAGACTAGGTCATTTAAAATTAAGGGGGATTGCAATAGTCTTCTTCTTCTTTATTCATAATGTGTCCCCTAAGGGTTTACATGACTTCCATTCCTTACAATCTTTCCGTTTACATCTATATATTTTTTACAATCTTAT
>NC_046666.1:94245561-94252797 GCF_010883055.1 Belonocnema kinseyi
TTACCGAAATCTACGGAAAGATAAATTGATTAATAATCACTTTTATTTTATTGATATTAAAACTGTAGTTTCGAATATGATTTAATTTCGAGAGAAGCCCGCGAAATACAAAAGTATATCAATCTACAGTAAATAATCAAAAGTGCAAATATTGCATTATTTTTCGAGTGTTTTGGTAGAAAAAATCACTTTTTTACCGAAATCTACGGAAAGATAAATTGATTAATAATAACTTTTATTTTAATGATATTAAAACTGTAGTTTCGAATATAATTTAATTTCGAGAGAAGCCCGCCAAATAGAAAACTATATCAATCAACATTAAATAAACAAAAGTGCAAATTTTGCATTATTTTTCGAGTGTTTTGGTAGAAAAAACACTTTTTTACCGAAATTTACGGAAAGATAAATTGATTAATAATCAACTTTATTTTATTGATATTAAAACTGTAGTTTCGAATATAATTTAATTTCGAGAGACGCCCGCCAAATAGAAAAGTATATTAATCAACATTAAATAAACAAAAGTGCAAATTTTGCATTATTTCTCGAGTGTTTTGGTTGAAAAAATCACTTTTTTACCGAAATCTACGGAAAGATAAATTGATTAATAATCACTTTTATTTTATTGATATTAAAAGTGTAGTTTCGAATATAATTTAATTTCGAAAGAAGCCCGCCAAATAAAAAAGTATATCAATCAAAATTAAATAAACAAAAGTGCAAATTTTTCATTATTTTTCTAGTGTTTGGGTAGAAAAAAACTTTTTTTTTACCGAAATCTACCAAGAGATAAATTGCTCAATAATCACTTCTATTTTATTTAAATACTAAAAGTGTAATTTCGGATATAATTTGATTTCGAAAGAAGCCCGCCTTATCAATATATTATATATGTAGCAGTAAACATTAAATAATCGAAATTTCAATTTTTGCATTATTTTTCAAGAGGTTTGGCAGAAAGAAAACTTTTCTGAAAGAATCTCACATTATTTGATCTGGAATAAATGGGGTCATAAGCAAGGGCTTCGTCTCGATCTGAGGTATACGCAGGTATAAGTTCTCCAATGTTATCGACATTGCAGTTTTCGCAAGGATAGTCTCAAGTCAAGAATAGATCAGTAGTGACCACTGGCGGTAAAGCCGGGAACTAAAAAACCGGTTTTCCGCAGAATTTTTCCTGGTTTATTTTACTTTGTTTTCAGCAAAACCTTGTTTAAATAAATGAATAATTTAATCTCTTTTTTTGATATTATGTTTATTAGTACTTTCCGCATGGCGGGCTTCTCCCATTTTTAACATCCAAAATTTTCGGAATTCGATAATCTCAGATTTTGTTAATAAAAAATTTTAAAAATGAAAAAAAAAGAAAATTTGAATTAATGCATTATTTTGCGAGTGGTTTTGCTGAAACTATTTGGAGGAAGTTACCGTTTCACATTAAGGTAAAACGGTAACTTCCTTCGATCCGTTTGTGTAAATCCACTCCCAAAATAATGCATCAATTGAAATTATTTTTGTTGCATTGAAAAAGGTTAAACGTAATCTATGGCGGGCTTCTCTTAAAAATCCAAATTATTAATATTTTTATTTTTTTAAAACAAATGTTAGGTTATATAATTCCGAAAATTTTTGATGCTCAAATACATGAATTTTTAACTGAAGAGGACAATTTTTCAACCAAATAGTGGAATTTTGAACTTAGAAAGATCAATTTTGAATCACAAATGGAATAGTAAAATTTTTCAGTTTAAAAAATTATTTTTTAACAGAACTGATGAATTTTCAACTAAAATTCAGACTCTACAACTCGCATAGATTAACTTTATGCCAAAAAGATGAATTTTCAACTACGAAACGCAAATTTTCAATTAAAAAATTGAATAATTACATTTTCTATTCATAAAATTAATTTTCAACCAAAGAACTCAATTTTAAATAACAATAGGGGAATATTCTATTGAAATAGTTACATTTTTAGTTCAAGAAAATTAATATCAACAAAAAAAACTCATTTGAAAAAAAAGTTACATTTTCAAAGAAAGCGATGAGTTTTCATCTCAAATTATGACTCTTCAAACTGTAATAGTTGAATTTTAAGTCAAAAAGATAAATTTTCTACCAGAATAGTGCATTTTTAATTAGAATTTTCCAATTTTTAACAAAAAAGATGAATTTTTAACCAAGAAGATTAATTTCTATAGAAAAATAACTAATAAAAAAGAAGGTAATTTGCAAACAAAAATTGAAGAGTTAAATTTTCTATTAAAAAAATGTATATTAAATCAAAGAACTGAATTTTTGTTTGTAATGGTGTATCTTAAACCATAAAAATTAACTTTCCACAAAAAAGTTTGACCTGCAACCAAGTAATTAAATTTTTATTTAAAACACATTTTTCCAACGAAAGACGTAGTAGGGGATATTAGGAACTGAAAAAGACGACTATCTGAGTCTGATTTCTTAAGTAAGAAATATTCTTCCATCAAAACAGAAAAAATTATGAACAAACTGTCAAATTATCAAGCAAAGAAATAAATTTTCAACTAAAAATGATCAGTTTTTAACCAAAAATAGAATAGTAAAATTTCAGTAAAAAAACTAATTTAAAAAAGTTTTCAACAATGTTTTTATAAATGTATCAAAATTCCTTGACAAATTCAGGTTTCTTAAGTTTTTCAGGTAAAGTAGAAACCCTGTTCACTACACAAAATTGTGTACTTCTTCGAACCGCCTACAAAAACTGTTTATAATGCGCCCGTAACAAGTTGGAAATCCAGCAAAAATACAAATTTTATTAAAATTGTGCCAGTGATTTTCGTTGGTTGAAAAGCCGTTTTGTGCACAAATGGGCACAAGTATAGCAAGTTTGAGCTAACTTTAATTTGTTCAAATATAAATTATTAATATTAATTCTTATTATTAATAATAATATAATACATTCCTATTTAGTTAGCGCAATATACAGAGTAATAAAATTGGTAATGCAGAAAAACAAAATCCTTTTACCATTTTTACATTCTCATCCTAATGAGAAGGCATTGGTTTTATGTGAAAAATGACTTTCACGAATTCCATCAAATTTCGACGTTTTGAGACCCCCTGGATCAGAAACAATAGTTTTTACGTCGGTGTCTGTCTGTCGTTGTTGTTGTTGTTGTCATTGTAGTAGTCTGTATACACCGTAACATTTGAAGGAATTATTTAATTGGATTTCCTTTTGGCATACTTTGTAAGGATATACTAATGAAAAACAATAACTACATTTTGTGGAAAACATAGCAAGATATGAAAAGAGATCGATTGACGATAATTGTGCACTTAAAAAAGAATAGCAAAATTTTCAGGAATTACTTTTTAGTAGGATAAGAAGTATTTCTTTTATTTTTGAGAAACAACATTGCAAATAAAAAAATTATATTTGAGTACAACAATATAAGATACGAGAATAAGTGAGCCAAAATTTATTCAACCAAAACAGATTTAAAAATTTGTAATTAATATTTTTCTGATAGGAAGCGTAGTTTTTTTAATTGTAAAAAACAAGATTAAAAATCAATTTTAAAAAAATATATATATATCTATATAATCAAGTCAACAAGTCATTTACAAACTAATTAACAAACATAATTATTTTTTTAGTTCTTGACCAAATTTTTGTACGAATTTTACTTTAAAATATTATCTTAACACACGTAAAGCAGAATATAAATTTATAACAGAGTCCAACACAGAAAATTGCATTGTTAATTGCAATTGTTAATCAAAGGTTAAATTTTTTACCAAAAAAGCTTTTTCAATCAACAAAGAAAAAAAATTGAGACAAAATGTTGAATTGAAGGATCGAACCAAAAATTAATCAATTTTTAAAATGATATAATTTAAAACAGTTGTAAGCTAAAATTATTAATTTATACAACCAAATTTGTTATAAAATCTTTTTAAATATTCTCTTAATCTAATATAATTTACTTATTACTACTTTAATTTACTTATTCTTTACTTACTCTAATCTAATCTAATGCAGATTTTTGTATCTTGGAACTCAATGTTTTCCCACAGTTTTTTGAAAATCCTACAAAATTAGAAAATTTCCTGAAATCTTCTAGATTGTGTTTTGAAATTTTTGTAAATTTTGTCAAATATTTTAAAATTATTATTAGAATTTTTTAGTTTTCGTAGGAATTTTGATAAAAATTTTTTTTTCTTCCCAGCCTTTCGAAATGCTCTGAAAGCTTTTAAATTTTGTGATCAAAATCTTCAAAATCACTAATCGCGCGACTCGTTTCGCGCAAAGCAAGTAGCGCGACTTCAGTCGCCCATACGGAAACCTACCTTTAGGTTAAAAATTCCTTAATTTTAAACATTTTTGTGAAAATTCATTTATTTTGTTCAAAAGTAATCTTTTAGGTTAAGAAGTAAGCTATGTATTTAAGTACAAGTTTGTTAATTTTAGCTTTGTTTAAAAATACATTTTCATGGTTGAAGACTCATCATTCTGCTTTTTATGTTTTAGAATAGTATTTTTATTAACTTTTACAAACAAATTGAAAACAAAAAACCTCGAGATATGTTAGTGAGGAATCTGCATGTGTACTTCAAATTTCTTTCTGACTAATACGCTAGGAGTATTGCAGTATTTTTAATTCAAGATACAATTTTCAGAATAGCTAACTTCTGGGTCGTATGTACACCGAAAAAAATATGTAACTATATTAGTTCAATAAGACCTTCAACTAATACGCTTCGCATAAATTATAACTCAGTAGGTAAAAAAGTCGAACTGGATCTCTTCACTTAATTTGTAATTTTATCGGTTTGAGTATAGAACCGACGCTATATCAATGCCGAATTACATCGGTTAAGTAAGCATTGAAATGGAGCAGTTCTTCATGTAAAACTCGTATCATTCATAAGTTGAATATCAGCTGTTCTAAAGCATCGAAACAGATACTGTTCCACTTTTGTATCTGTTACGTAACGAAATTTGAATCACAGTGGATCGATATAGATATATTCGCTATGCCTTGCTCCGTTCGAATCTGCTGGTTCGAATGACGACGAGCAGTGAGGATCCAACGAATCTCTAACGTTTAAATTTGAGAGCACACGAGATTTGATATTTAAATAATTATTGTTTAATTTTTCCCAACACATATTGTCCGGTGCCTCAACTCAGTGCAATGCTCATGCGAAGTTCTTAAGTTGCAGATTCGTTGGATCCTCGCTGTTCGTCGTCACTCGAACCATTAGAGTTAAACGGAGCAAAGCATAGCGAGTATGTCTATAAGGTCTATCAAGCTAGCATCTCCACAAACGAAATTCCCAAATTTCTTTTATGTCAGAATTTTGGGCTCCGCTACTTTTTGTGAAAATTCAAATTTTGAGTGGAGGTGCTGACTGGAATCAAGCCAGCACCTCCACTATATAAAAATTGAAAGAAAAAAAAATCAAACACGTCAGAATTTTGGGCTTTTTTTGGGCTCTTGAACGCACCAACAACCAATTTCCAAAAACCACCCCTACAAAATATAAAACCACACCCTATGTAAAAAATCAAATTCGGAAAAAACAAAAAACACCAGAATCTTGGGCTTATTTTGGGCTCTGAAATGCATAAAAAAACTTTAAAAACTACTCTTATTTTCAAAAACTACCCCCTCGCAAAAAATAAAATTTGCAAAATCCAAAATGCACTAGATTTTTGGCTCATTTTAGAGTCTCAAATGCACTTAACATTATATTACAAAAACCACCCCTGTGTAAAAAACTTCAACCTAATAATAAAATTATAAAATAATAAAATTATAAAATTTGAAAAATATCAGAGAATATAGTAACACTGTAATATTCCGAAAAAGATTAGTTTACACAAAATTATGTTTATTGTTAAAAAGGAACAGTTTTTTAACGTCAAGGGTTCGGGATCAAAAATTGGAGTAGGTATTTTTAAGAAGCTTAATAATTATAAACTCTACTGACACTAGAAAATTCTCAAAAATATGAATTTTTGACAAAGTCATATTTACCTGGTAGAGAAGGGTTGATTTTATAAGTTAAGGGTTGAAGCCCAAAAATCGGAGTCGATATTTTCGAGGAGCCCAAAAATCAAAGAATACATTGACACTAGAAAATTCTCAAAAATATTTTTTTTTGACAAAGTTATATAACATACGTGGTATAGAAGGGTTGATTTTATACTTTAAGGGTTGAAGCCTAAAATTCAGAGTGGGTATTTTCGAGGAGCCCAAAAATCAGAGACTCTACTGACACTAGAAAATTCTTAACAATATTATTTCTTGACAAAGTCATATATACATGGTAGAGAAGGGTTGATTTTATAAGTTAAGGGTTGAAGCCCAAAAATCGGAGTGGATATTTTCGAGGAGCTCAAAAATCAGAGACTACATTAACACTAGAAAATTCTCCAAAATATTATTTTTTGACAAAGTCATATATACATGGTAGAGAAGGGTTGATTTTATACGTTAAGGGTTGAAGCCCAAAAGTCAGGGTGGTTATTTTCGAGGAGCCCAAAAATCAGAGACTCTACTGACACTTGAAAATTCTCAAAAATATTATTTTTTGACAAAGTCATATGTATGTTGTAGAGAAGGGTTGTTTTTATAAGTTAAGGGTTGAAGCCCAAAAATCCGAGTGGATGTTTTCGAGGAGCCCAAAAATCAGAGACTACATTAACACTAGAAAATTCTCAAAAATATTGTTTTTTGACAAAGTCGTATATACGTGGTAGAGAAGGGTTGATTTTATAAGTTAAGGGTTGAAGCCAAAAAATCGGCATGCATATTTTCGAGGAGCCCAAAAATCAAAGAATACATTGACACTAGAAAATTCTCAAAAATATTATTTTTTGACAAAGTCATATGTACGTGGTCGTGAAGGGTTGATTTTATACCTTAAGGGTTGAAGCTTAAAAATCAGAGTGGGTATTTTCGAGAAGCCCAAAAATCAAAGACTACATTAAGACTAGAAAATTCTCAAAAATATTATTTTTTGACAAAGTCGTATATACGTGTTAGAGAAGGGTTGATTTTATACGTTAAGGGTTAAAGCCGAAAAATCGGAGTGGATATTTTCGAGGAGCCCAAAAATCAGAGACTACATTGACACTAGAAAATTCTCAAAAATATTATTTTTTGACAAAGTCATATGTATGTTGTAGAGAAGGGTTGATTTTATACGTTAAGGGTTGAAGCCCAAAAATCGGAGTGGATG
>NC_046666.1:94252897-94256415 GCF_010883055.1 Belonocnema kinseyi
TCAAGAAATAATATTTTTGAGAATATTCTAGTCACAATGTAGTTTTTGATTTTTGTGCTCCTCGAAAATACCCCCTCTAATTTTTGGGCTTCAACCCTTAACGTATAAAATCAACCCTTCTTTACCACGTATATACGAATTTGGCAAAAAATAATATTTTTGAGAATTTTCTTGTGTTAATGTAGTCTCTGATTTTTTGGCTCCTCGAAAATATCCACTCCGATTTTTGGGCTTCAACCCTTAACTTATAAAATCAACCCTTCCCTACCAGGTATATATGACTTTGTCAAAAATGGATATTTTTGAGAATTTTCCAGTGTCAGTAGAGTTTATGATTATTGGGCTTCTTAAAAATACCTATTCCGATTTTTGATCCCGAACACTTGACGTTAAAAAACTGTCCCTTTTTAACAATCAAACATAATTTTGTGTAAACCAATTTTTTCGGAATATTACAGTGTTACTATAGTCTCTGATATTTTTCAAATTTTACGGTTCAGATGGAGTCTCTGATTTTTGGGCTGTTCGAAAATGCCAACATCAAGGTTTAAGTTTTTATTATTAGGTTGACGTTTTTTTACACATGGGTGGTTTTGGTAATATAATGTTAAGTGCATTTGAGACTCTAAAATGAGCCAAAAATCTAGTGTATTTTGGATTTTGCAAATTTTATTTTTTGCAAGAAGGTGGTTTTTCGAAAATAGGGGTAGTTTTTTAAAAATGAATTTCAGAGCCTAAAATAAGCCGCAAATTCTAGTGTTCTTTGTTTTTTCTGAATTTGATTTTTTACATAGGGGTGGTTTTATATTTTGTAGGGGTGGTTTTTGGAAATAGGTTGTTGGTGCGTTTAAGAGCCCAAAAAAGGCCCAAAATTCTGACGTGTTCGATTTTTGTTTTCTTTCAATTTTTATACAGTGGAGGTGCTGGCTTGATTCAAGTCAGCACCTCCACTCAAAATTTGAATTTTCACAAAAAGTAGCGGAGCCCAAAAATCGGCAATGCAGCCCAAAAAAAGCCCAAAATTCTGACATGAAGAAATTGGGGAATTACGTTTGTGGAGGTGCTAGCTTGATAGACCTATGTCTATATCGACGCACTGTGATTCAAATTTCGTTACGTACAAGAAATTAATTTTTAGTTTTCCTGGGAATTTGGATAAAATTTTTGTATTCTTTTGAAGCTTTCAAAAGACTTAGAAAGCTTTTAAATATTGTTTTCAGAATATTCTAAAATCTACGTTTTGTTTACAATTGTTAAAAATTGTTTCATGCTTTAAATTATTTTGGAATCTTTTGATAACTTCTATATATATTTTATACATACTTGAATTTTTTCCAAATGGATAATTGACTACATATTTTTTCATTTTCGAATGAAAATTACGTTTTGTTGAAAATTAATTGCTTTGGTTAAAAATTTTTTAATTTTAAATATTTTTGTGAAAATTCATGTATTTTGTAAGAAAAAAATCTTCTTGGGAGAAAAATTAATCTCTTCGTTTGCAAATTGAACTGCTAGAAAAATACAATTTTTTGTTAAAAAATAATTTTTTGTGGTAGAAGACACATTATTTTAATACAAAATGCATTTCTTTTAGTTAAAAGTATCAATGAAAATGTCTATTTTATTTAGTTTGAAATAAATGTTTAAACTGCAAATATAACTATTCCATTTTTGCCTGATAATTTATCTATTTTTAGTTGAAAATTTAATTTAATTTGGTAGGTAAGAAAACAAAAAGTGTCAGTAGCAAAACCTCTAGATCCGGTAATATCAAACATATTATTTTTTAAAAGAAGGGTAATTATTTTTAAAATTTGCTGAGTGAAAAATTATATAAGGGTAATTTTCAGAAATGCAATTGTTTGAGAAATAAACAAAATCCATGATGTTGGTTAATAAGTTCTCATTTGTGGCCAAATTGTAGCTTCTGGATTTTTCCAAATTAAGTGAAATATTTTTGGTTGAAAATTGATCTGTTTTAGTTAGAACTTCGTATTTATTGGTAGAAAGCTAATTTTTTGGATTAAAATTTATTCTTTATTGGTTAAACTACAACTGTTTTATTCAAAATTAACTCTTTTGTGAAAGTTCATCAATTTGGATGACATTTTTTTCTTTCTTGACTGAAAAATGTTTACTAGTTGAAAATTCGTCTTTTTTGTAAGAAAATCAAACTTCTGCGTTGAAAGCTGAACTAACTTATTAAAATCTTTGTTTGGTTGAGGATTCATTACTGATATTTGAAATTCTTCTCTTTGTTCCGAAATTCAATTATTTTGCTGAAGATTTGTCTTTTCGGTAAAAAATTAAAATTTCAGGGTTGGAAATTCAACTGCTTTGTAGAAATTTCATCTTGCAGGCTGAAAATTTGCGTTTTTTAATGAAAATTTGAGCTCCTTTGTTAAAAATTATTTGTATGCTTGCAGATTTATCATGATAGTTAAAAATTCATCTTTTATTAAAAATTCAACTATTTTGTTGAAGTATTAATTTACTGAAAAATTATATTTTTTAGTTGAGAATAGAACTATTTGTTTGAAAATATAGGTAGAAAATAAATAATTTAAAACGAGATTATTACACACAGAATTCAACTCACTTTAATTATATTAACAACAATAAATTATTGGGCACTAAGAATATCATTATATTCGCTAAAGTTAAAGGTATGAATAAAAGGACAACTTTAAAATATTTTCGATTTCAGTTTTGTGATTTTCACAGTGGTAAAATAAACAATTACCAAAAAACGGTTTTTGACCATAAAATCGGATTTTTGGGGCGTATGATAAATTTAGCATTTGACACAGGTTTAGAAAGGTACCTAAACAAATGGGTTTTTGCCCTGAAAAATTTGGAAAAGTCCTGAATTGTTTTACACAATCGCTAGATACTCGAGGTACGTTTTCAAGTATTTTTCTTTGCGTTCAGTATTTTACCTATGCCTGAGGTTATAAAAGTAGCTTTTATGAATACCAAAATTATTTAATTATTTATATTACAACTTTACGAATTTTTTTGTTTTCCTTTTATGGGATGCAAATTCATTATTTTTCACGCAAATAGCATACATAGATGAAATCTTTGTCAATTTTTCATATTTCCCTGCAGCTGAGCAGGTAAGCCAAGTAACAGTAACTGAAGCCAAACGCGAGTGTGCAATCAAAATAGTTGGAGATTTTCTGTCTCTCTTGTTGCTAAATATCTCGCTCCATCAGGTCAAAAATTTTACCAACGAAATACTACCGATTTTCTGGTATGACTTTGTAATTATATTAGGCAGGGGGCACTAGGTTGTATTTCGGATTTTTTTATAGTTGTCGCTGCCAGTGATCCATTGTCGGTCGGAACACTTCGCCGGTTCTATTTATATGTCCATGTGCTTTGAAATAAACTGAAGATATTGAGATTTTAAAATTTCCAGATTTCGATGCTGGCGATTCTCATGATTTGAATTCTTCGCGCGCCTCTTTATATGCGTATATTTTGAGGTTACGTTATTTCAAGTATAAAAT
>NC_046666.1:94256515-94257863 GCF_010883055.1 Belonocnema kinseyi
ACATTGCGAACTGCCCGGTTTTGACATTGGTCATTGTGCGTCGGTTGACGTCTCTGGTACTGCGAGCAGAGTGGCGTAAACTATGTCTCTAGTTACGCTACTGATCGTCTTCGGAGCACAAGTGACCACTCTGCTCGCAGCGTGAGGGCCGTAAACCGACGCAAAATGAACAATGTCAAAACCGGGCAGTTTGCGATGTTCTGCCAGGATATTATCCCCGAGATTTTGTTCTGCCTCTTCAAATATATGTTTTGAACAATGAGTAGAATGTTATATAAGAAATTTGGGTGTTAGAAAATAACTTTAAATTACATATTCTTTTACACCTCTGGGTCGTTCTGCCCCCCCCCCCCTCCTACCGCACCGGCCTATATTTGAATGCGCTATTCTAAAACAATTTCATCTGAGGTCCATTCCGCTATTACACATTCCTAAATTTCATATTAAAACCCTTGATATTTTTTTTGTTGTTGTAAATTTTAGATGTAAATATAAAGAAATGTCGAACTGCACAGCTTAAAATTGCGCAATTTAAAAAAATAAAATCATATTACAGCAATCTTGTTGCGTATACCTTGTTTTAATTTTTAATATGATATCTTAAATTGTCTGGTTTTAGTTTTAATACTTAGGTTGAAAATAAAAAAAGATGAAAATTAACCTATGCAAATGAAATTGATACATCAGCAAACGAATACTTTTGGTAATTTTAAATGGTTACAGTTTTAGTGTCTTGAATTTACAAGTTCATTAATTTTTCGAAATTATAATTTGAAATTTAAATATAATTAGTTTTGTAAGTTGTTTTAATTTATTTAAAATCATTTATGTTTTAAAGTGTTTGATTACATAGACGTTTCAGTATCACAATTTTTGGTGACTATAAATTTTGTTCAGTTTTAAATGATGTTCGCCTTCGTTGTTTCAAGGCTCTGTCGTAGAAATGGTTTCATTATTAATGCTTCCCATTTAAAATCACCATTTAGGTTGAAAGTTTTATTTAGTATAATTCAATTCCTTCTTTGATTTAAGAAACATTTGTCTAATCAGCTTTGATATTAAACTATGATCAAACGAAATAAATAATTATGTACTAACAATTTAAAATTCCAAAATTTAAAAGCTTTGTTTTTGAACTATTTATATTAATTTTAAATATTAGATTGATAGAGAAATAGAAGACGGGACTGGAGTAAAATATGAAGAATTGGAAAAAAAGGAGAGGGAAAGACAATTAACAGAAAGAGGGGGGGGCGATTGAGGAATCAAAATACAATAAATGGTATAAGATGATAAAAAAGGAAGGGCTGCCAAAGTATTTAGAAAAGGGATGGGGAGAGAGAAGGTG
>NC_046666.1:94257963-94264850 GCF_010883055.1 Belonocnema kinseyi
TATTATTGATGATAATATTATAATTGTGTTATATTATAATAGTCTTATTTATACCTTGATCCGCATTTAAAAGAAATTAAAGAAATGGGCGCTTTTGGAATTCATCTAGTTTGGACAAAAACTCAATTATTTAATTGAAAAATTAATCATTAGGTGGAAATGTAACTATTTTGTATAAAAAGTCCTCTTTTATATCAAAAGTTCAGCTACTTTGTTTAAATTTTTATTTTTTTATTTGAAGGCTTATCTCTTTCGTTGAATTCAACTTTTTTGTAGATAATACTCGTTTTTACTTTAAAATTAAATAATTTCGTTGAAAGTTCATGTATTTTGTTAGAAATTGACCTTGTTTGGTAGAAAAATCTTTTTGGTTGAAAATGTATTATTTAATAACTTTGTTGAAAATTTATTTTTTCGGTTAAAAATTATTTATTTTTAACTGAAAATTCAACTATTTTAGGATTGATTAAAAATTAATCGTTTTTATCTGGAAATTGAACTATTCCATTTTTGGTTGAAACATTGGTTGAAATATTTTACAATTCTTAAAAAGCTTAATTTTTTTTTAATCTGCAAAAATCTACATCGTGTTTCAAATTATTTGAAATAGTTTCAAGTTTTAAATTAATTTTGAATCTTTTTTTAAATTAAAATTTTAGCGTTCAAACCTAAAATTTAGCTCATTACAAATTCAACAATACAAGGCTTTCTATTTCGAACGATTCTGTCCAAATTTGTATAGTTTTTAACAATTATTTGTAATGGATTGTTTTAAATGAACGGTCAAATATTGCTGATAGTTAACGAAATTTTCTTTTTTTAATTAAAAAATTTCAAATTGAATGGGTTGAAAATAAATTTTCTTTTAGACTGAAATAATATTTGAAGTCATAATTGAAAATAATTTTATAAACTAATATCTATTAATTCTTTAATTATGCTACGTCGTCTCGTCTTCTAGATCAAATGTAGTAACGCTAGTTGCTTGACTCTTAACCACAGATATTTCAAAGCCATTGCTTTTTCCCGCTCTCTTCAGGGGTCTCCCGGCCCATACTCTCCTACTTCCTCATTACGCTTTTCTGTGCGACTCTGACCACGCGCGTAAATTTTTATATTTGTTTTTGTTCATTAATTAAAGTGTTTATCGCGTTCCCATTGTCTCTAGCATGGGTCGCGATTCGGTTAAACTTGTCTATTCCGCAGACCGTTGCTCGAAGAGGTCTCGCGGCTACGATCCAGGAAAATATTCAGTTGTGAAGCCTTATAGGAAAAGAACGCGAGCTGAACGCTCCTCGCTTAGCAGACATCGATCGAGATCCCGTGAAGCACGGAAATATCGGGGCGACGAGATTGGCGGTGAACGTAGTCCGAGAGGCTCGTCACGTCATGGTCGCCACCGTCCCACAAAGATATACCAAAAATCGAGGGAACATCGCTCGAGAAAATCTAGATACGACAAGCATGGCGGTGAGCGACACACGAGAGGTGGGCCACGTCATAGTCTTCATCGTTCCCGTACACCTCTAAGGGAGCGGCCACGCCGCTATTCAACGTCCTTGTTTTACGACGCATCGTCCTCATCATCTTACACTTCGGACAAAACATCTCCGGGAAGAGGTGGTTCCTTGTTCAATACCCGAGCAAGGAAACACGACCAGGCTCATAGTCGACGTGAACGTAGCTCATATAGCTTAACATCTGAGGAATGTGAACGCAGCTAATCGCAAAGTCCGCCGCCCGAGATTATGGATAGAAAAGAGGGCGACACGCCCTGTCATCCGAAACAATGAATCTTCTAGCTGGAGTAAAGACTGTCGTTTTAGGTCCGGAGATACACACGTCTTTAGCTGAGGTGTGGACAAAGATTCTAAAATCAGGGCTGCCAAAAGAAGAGAGGAAAGAGCTCCAGGAAAAATATCCGACTACAGCAAACTGCCCGATGCTACAAGCCCCGATTCTGAACCTAGAAGTTAAGTCAATAGACAGTATGGCAATGAAAAAGGACAACTATCAAGTGCGTACACAGTCACAGCTGAGTGTTGGTGTGGCAGAAATCGGTCTCTGTCTCACCGAAATTCTGAAGAAAGAGAAGGAATTAACTGATCAGCTTTCTTTAAATCTTTCTCACCTACTCAGCTTGTTGGGTGACTCTGGCAGACTCCTCACTGATCTGCATTATAGTATGTCCAGTACAAGGCGTACTTTTATTATTCCTAAATTGAACCCGATTGTGAAAACTGTCGCTGAAGATTGTGATGTGGGCATCCGCCTTTTTGGGGACGACTTCGGAGAACGTGTCAAAACGGCCAAGGCTGCCGAGAAATCGGGCAAAGAATTGCTGAGACCAAATCAACTTTCTTTCCGCCCTTACTCTAATGGGAAAAGAGGGGATTCCACGTCTAGGCCAGAGGTGAATGACCGCAGTTTCCAGGATTTAAACTTAAGATGCCCCTCCAGGAAGAGCTACAGGCTAGCTCAAAGGGGGGGGGGGCGGAGAGGGAACTATCCTCGGAGCCAAGGGAGTCAGGGTTACCCGAAAAGAGGTCAATAAATAAGGTAAGACAATTTGCAGGTCGATTAAAATCTTTTTCGGTCAAGTGGGGAGAAATAACTACTGATCCTGTAATCCGAAAGTATGTAAAGGGTTATGTGATCCCGTTTACATCGACATCTGAGCAGAATCGCTTGCCAAAAGAGGTTAGAATGACCAATTTCTTTCGACTTACTTTTTAACAACTAAATCGAATGGAGAAAAGAGATTTATTTTAAATCTTAAAGCCTTAAACAAATTTATTGAACCTCCCCACTTTAAACTTGAAGACAGGAAAACAGTATCTAGAGTGCATTTCAAAGATGCCTTTTTGGCAACAATAGATTTAAAGGATGCATACATGACGATCCCAGTAGCAAGGTCGTTTAGAAAATACTTAAGGTTTATGTTTGAAGGATCAACTTACGATTTTACGTATGTTCCTTTTGGTTTATGTACGGCTCCATTTGTTTTTACCAAACTCCTAAAGCCAGTAGCACACTATTTAAGATCACAGTCGTTTCTCTCAGTGATCTATCTGGATGATTTTCTTTTAATCGGTAAATCTAGGGACGAGTGTGCGAGAAACGTAGGAAAAACTTGTTGTACGTTAGAAAAACTAGGTTTCGTCGTGAATAAAGAAAAAAGTGTAATTGTGCTACGCAAAAAAGTAAAATTCATAGGTTTTGTTTGGAACACGGAACAAATGCTGACGGAATTAACCCCTGAGAATAAACAAACAATTACATCTTGGGCCCTAGATTTTATAAATATATCATCATGCAGAATTAGGGAAATGGCTCAGTTCGTAGGAACCCTAGTAGCAGCTTCCAATACAAAAAGCATACAAAAAATCTAGAGAGGGAAAAATTTTTAGCGTTAAAGAAAAATAATGGGAATTTTGATGAAAAGATGTGCATTGCCCAAAGTTTACTGCCAGAAATTCAATGGTGGATTAAGACCATTCCTGCAACTAACAATGCGATCAGTAAATTAAATTAAAAAATTGAAATTTTTTCGGATACTTCCTTATCCGGGTGGGGAACAGCCTGTAATGGCGGGACGGCCCGTGGCTGGTGGGATGAGCAACAGCAGAAGTCACACATGATTTACTTGGAACTTCTTGCTGCCTTTTATGGCATGAAGTGTTTTGCCTAAGACTTTAAATCATGCAAAATACTTCTGAGAATCGATAACACTACTGCAATTTCTTACATTAATAGAATGGACAGTGTTCAATTTTCTAAGTTAAGCTCACTTTGTAAAGAGATTTGGCAGTGGTGTGAAAAGAATAGCATTTTGATCTTCGCGTCATATATTCCATCGCATGATAACGTAATATATTATAAAAAATCTCGCAAGCTACCTCCCGAAACGGAATGGGAATTAGCACCCTTGGCCTTCAATAAAATTAAATCTGTTTTTAATGACATCGAAATAGATTTATTTGATTCAAATAGTAACACAAAATGCCCTAAATTCGTATCCTGGAAAAAGGACCTGGAGGCACATGCAATAGATGCTTTCACGATTAGATGGACAAATAAAAAATTTTATGCATTTCCTCCATTCTCAATGATTCTGAAAACCCTTCAAAAAATTATCTCGGATGAAGCTGAAAGAAATAGTAGCAGTGCCACTTTGGCCTGCGCAACCGTGGTTCCCATTATATGAGTCCCTATTGGTAGAAAACCCCATTTATTTAGGACCAGATACTAAATTATTATCATGCTCTTTTAGAGAGGACCATCCACTGTCATAGAAATCTACTCTGGTGGCAGGGAAGCTGTCGGGGAGGCCTTCGCCAAACAAGGAGTGCCAAAAGATTCTCTGCCGGTGATACTTGCATCATTGACCAAGAATACGTACCGGCAATATGAAAAACCCCTACACTTATGGTGGGAGTATTGCAAAAATAATAATGTATCAACCTTTAATCCTACCATCCCGGAGGTGTTAAATTTCCTAACCAAAGAACTAAGCAAGATGAAATCCTATGGAACACTAAATACTTACCGCTCCGCGATAGCTTTAGTAATATCATATGATTTAGGTAAGGATTCTACGATCAAACGTTTCTGTAAAGGCTTCTCGACTATGAAACCTCCTAGGCCGAAGTATAATGATATCTGGGATCCAGATCCATTGTTAAATTATCTTTCGGGTTTCTGGCCAAATTCAAATCTTTCATTAGAAGAGATGTCTAAAAAATTAGTGACACTTCTCGCGCTAGCAACCGCCCAACGAATTCAAACCTTTTCTAAGATTGAAATCCAGAATATTAAAATCACCGAAGATTCGATGAAAATATTTATACCTGACAGACTAAAAACCTCAGCGATAGGGAAAGAACAACCACTGTTACACTTACCATTGTTTAACGACAACCCGAAGCTTTGTGTCGCGAAACTAGTTCAAGATTATTTACATAAGACTAGCGCCTTAAGGCCTAAAGATGAAAGGGCCCTTCTTCTAACATTTAAAAAACATCACAACGCGGCGACAACACAAACAATTAGCCGTTGGTTGAAGCAAACCTTAAAAGGAACTGGCATCGATACATCTACTTATACCGGTTATAGCATGAGACATGCGTCTAATTCCGCGGCTCATCGTAAGCGCCTTAGCATTGATGTTATTAGGAAAACAGCAGGCTGGTCAGAATAATCCAATGTATTCGCTCGTTTTTATAACCGACCACTACGAGAATCACCTCACGGCTTTGCTGCATCAGTGCTTAATTGCGTACCCTACACATAAAATATTATATTTTCTACCTTAAGAATAATAAATAACTTTGAATCGCATATATTCTGCTTTAAATGTCTACGTTTGATCTAGAGGACGAGACGACATAGTATAATTATACGATTAAACGAACTTACCTTAAGTGAAGTTCAATCGGGATTATGCTAGTAGTTCTCGTCCGTAGATCAGTCCCACCCTTATGTCTTCCCATACACCCTTGGCGATTCAAAGTCAAATCACATAAAGCGTAATGAGGAAGTAGAAGAGTACGGACCGGAAGACCCCTGGAGAGAGCGGGGAAAAGTAATGGCTTTGATCTATTCGGACGAGACGTACTAGCATCATCCAGATTGAACTTCACTTAAGGTAAGTTCGTTTAATCGTATAATTTTGAACGGATTCAGAATCATCTTGTAAAATTAATTATTTTTCAATTTTTAATACCTTAAATTAAATTTAAAACATTTTATTTTAAAATTCTTTCAATTAAAAAAAATCGTAATCGAAAACAAATAAAATAATTTTCTATCAAGTAATTGGTGTTTTAACTAATACAATGTACAGGATAAGGTTTCAACCAAAAATGGAATAGTTCAATTTCCAGATAAAAACTGTAATAAAAAATTGAATTGAACAAGAAAAAAAAACAACTAACTTTCAACAAAATTGTTAAATTTTCAAGGGAAAAACTAAATTTTTGACCAAGAAGCTTAATGTTCTATAAACAAACGATTTTCCAACTCAACCAATATATACAACTAATTTTTAATTAATCCTTTAATAGTTACATTTTCAGATGAAGATAAATAATTCTTAACAGAAAAAATTAATTTTCAACATAGCTGTATAATTGTAAACCAATCAGATGAATTTTCGACCAAGAAAATTAGTGATCTACACAAAAAAGACAAATTTTTAACAAAATACATGAATTTTCAACGAAATTATTTAATTTTAAAGTCAAAAAGACGAATTATCTACAAAAAGGTGAATTTTTTAAGCGAAAAATATGAATTTTCAATCAAAGAGTTAAACTTTCAACCAAGTAGTTAAATTTTCTACCATAATTAAAAAACCTTGTTGAAAGAAACTTATTTTCTTTACAAAGTAGTTAAACTCTTAGTCAAATAATCGACTTTTAAACCCAAGAAGATGTACAGTTTTCCCCTCCGGTTTCCCCTCCGGATCGTAAGAAAACAGAAAAAGTGGAGGCGATGCATGGGGCTGGTCTGAATAAAATCCTTTTTACCGAAATGGTGTATACGATTGCGCATACGCTACCTGCGGTATATACGTCTACGCAACCGTTAGCTACGGTCTCTTAGACTGCGCAAACGTTACCTTCGGCATCTATACCTGCCCAAACGTCACCTTCGATATCACCTACACTTCCGCAGACGTTACTTAAGACAGAGATGAGGTGGGAGATTGCTGATTGAATGTTATAAGAGAAAATATTAGAGAATGTGAAGAACATGCGTGGATAACTGCGCCTCTAGACGGATGCCACTAAGAGTTACTTTGAAGGCGCAAGTGGCGTCGGTAAATGACGAAAGTTAGAAATTTCTGAAATGATTTACCAATTAAGTTTCTACTGAAGAAGTTA
>NC_046666.1:94264950-94272776 GCF_010883055.1 Belonocnema kinseyi
ACATTGCGAACTGCCCGGTTTTGACATTGGTCATTGTGCGTCGGTTGACGTCTCTGGTACTGCGAGCAGAGTGGCGTAAACTATGTCTCTAGTTACGCTACTTTTACGTTACTATTGGTCGGATATTCACTAATTCTTGCTAATATCTTGCCTTAATCGGCTGGATATTAACTAACTGCTACTCACGTCTTGCCCAAGTTAGCCGGATATTTAATAAGTCCAGCTCATGTCTTGTCTTCATTGGCCGGATAATTACTACGTCCTGCACAGGTTTTGTCTCATTTTGCCGGATATTCACTAAGTCCTGCTCATGGCTTGCATGGATTAACCGGGTATTTACTAAGGCCTGTTCAATTCTTGCCTTGATTGACCGGATAATTACTAACTCATGCTCTCGTCCTGCCATAATTGGCCGGATATTAACTAAGTCCTCCTCATGTCTTGCCTTAATTGACCGAATATACACTAAGTCCTGCTCATGCCTTGTCTTAATTGGCTGGATATTAGCTAAGTCCTACTCACATTGTGCCTTACTTGGCTGTATGTATACTATGCCCTGCTTCTGCCTTGCCTTATTTGAGCGAATATTTACGAAGTCCTGCTCATGTCTTGCCTTCATCAGTTGGATATACACTAAGTCTTGTTAATGTGATGCCTCAGTTGGCTGGATATTGACTAAGTCCTACTCACGTCTTGCCTTAGTTAGCCGGATGTTTAATAAGTTCAGCATATGCCTGGCCTTAATTAGCCGGATATTGAATAATTCTTGCTCGTGTCTTGCCCCAACTTCTGGATATTCCATTACTCATGCACATGTCTTGCATAAACTTACTGGATATTTACTAAATCCTACTCATGTCTTGCCTTAATTGGCCGAATATTCCTCAAGTCTTGCCCATGTCTTACCTTAATTTGCCGAATGTTTACGAAGTCCTGCTCATGTCCTACTCACGTCTTGAATTAATTGTCCGGATATTCACTAACTCTTTCTCATGTCTTGCTTTAATTGGCCGGATATTCACGAAGCCGTGCTAAAGTCTTGCCTTAATTAGCCAAATATTGACTGAGGCTTGCTCATGCCATGCCTTGATTCGCCGGATATTCACTTAGTCCTGCTCATGTATTGCCCTAATTAGCTGGATATTGAATAAGTCCTGCTCATGTTTCACCTTAATTGGCCAGATATTTACTAAGTCCTGCTCATTTCTGGCCTTAACTGGCCGGCTATTTACTAAGTCCTTCTCATGCCTTGCCTTTATTGGCCGGATTAAGATTAAGGTCTACACACATCTGGCCTTAATCAGCCGGATATTGACTAATTCTTGCTCGTTTCTTGCTTTAATTGTCCGGATATTCACTAAGTCCAGATTATGTCTTGGCCTCATTGACCGAATGATTTACTAAGTCCTATTCACGTTTTGACCTAATGTGCCTAATATCTGCTAAGTCCTGCACATGCCTTGCCTTAATTGCCTGGATTTTGACTAAGTCCTACTCACCTCTTGCCTTAATTAGCCGGATATTTACTAATTAATGCTCCTGCCTTGCCTTAATAGGCCGGCTACTTCCGAAGTCCTTCTCATGTCTTGCCTTAATTGGCCGGGTATTTACCAAGTTCTGCTCATGTCTTGCCTTAATTGGCCAGATATTGACTAAGTCATGCTCATGTATTGCCTACATTGGCAGGATATTGACTAAGTCCAGCTTATGTCATGTCTTAACTGGCCGAATATTCACTAAATCTTGCTCATATATTGCCTTAATTGGCTATATGTTTATTAAGTCTTGCTCATGTCTTGCCCTAATTGGATAATATTTACTAAGTCCTGCTCATGTCTTGCCCTAATTGGCAAGATATTGGCGAAGTCCTGCTCACGTCTTGCGTTGACTGGCCGGATATTCGCTAAAACCTGCTTATGTCTTGCATCAATTGGCCGGATATTACCTAAGTCCTACTCACGTCTTGCCTTACTTGGCCGGATTTTTACTAATTCCTGATCATGCCTTGCCTTAATTGGCCGGATATTTACTTAGACCTGCTCAAGTCTTGCTTTAATTAACCGGATATTGACTAACTCATGCTCATGTCATGTTTTAATTAGCCGGATATTGGCAATGTCCTGCTCACATCTTGCATTAATATGCTGGATATTAATTAAGTCCTGCTTATGTCTTGCCTTAATTCACCGGATATTGACTAAGTTCTGCTCACGTCTTGCCTTAATTAGCCGGACATTTACTAATTTCTGTTCCTGCCTTGCCTCAATTGGCTGGATACTTACTAAGTCCTTCTCATGTCTTGCCTTAATTGCCGGACATTTACTAAGACCTGCTCATGTATTTTCTACATTGATTGGATATTTACAAAGTCCCGTTAATGTCTTGCCTTCAGTGGCCGGATTATGAATAAGTCTTACTCAAGTCTGGCCTTGATAAGCCGGATATTTATTAATTCCTGCTCATGTCTTGCGTTAATTGACCGGATACTCACTAATTCCTGATTATGCCTTGCCTTAATTGGCCGGATATGATCTAAGTCCTGCTTATATATTGCCTTCATTGATGGGATATTGACTAAGTCATGCTCATGTCTTGCCTTAATTGGCTCGATATTTACTAAGTCCTGCTCATGTCTTGCTTTTTTTGCCTAATATTTACTAAGTTCGGCTCAATTCTTGCTTTAATTGGCCGGGTATTGACTAAGTCCTGCTCAAGTCATACCTTAATTATCCGGATATTTACGAATTCCTGCTCTTGCCTTGCCTTAATTAGCCGGATATTAACTAAGTCCTACTCATGTATTGCCTTAATTGGCCAGATATTTACTAAGTACTTCTCACGTATTGCCTTAATTGGCCGGATATTGACTAAGTCCTGCTCACGTCTTGCACTACTTGGCGAAATATTTACTAATACCTGCTCATGTCTTTCTTTAATTGTCCGGATATTGACTATATCCTGCTCACGTCTTGCCTTAATTACCCGGATATTTATCAATTCATGCTCCTGCCTTGCCTTAATTGGCCGGATACGTACTAAGTCCTGCTCATGTCTTGCCTTAATTGGCCGGATATTAACTAAGTCCTACTCACGTCTTGCCTTACTTGGCCGGATATTTACTAAGTCCTACTCATGTCCTGCCTTAATTGGCCGGATATTGACTAAGTCCTTCTCATGTCTTGCCTTACTTGACTGGATATTTAAAAAGTACGGCTCATTTCTTGCCTTAATTGGCCGTATATTAACTAAGTCCAGCTCATGTTTTGCCCTAATGGCCGCATATTTGCTAAGACCTGCACATGCCTTGCATTAATTGGCCACATATTTACTACGTCCTGCTCATGCCTTGTCTTAATTGGCTGGTATTAATTAAGTCCTGCTCAAGTCTTGCGTTAATTCGCCGGATATTGTCTAAGTTCTGCTCACGTTTTGCCTTAATTAGCCGGATATATACTAATTTCTGCTCCTGCCTTGCCTAAATTGGCCGTATATTAGCTAAGTCCTGCTCATGCCTTGCCTTAATTGGCCGGATATTTACGAAGTCATGCTCATGTATTGCCTGCATTGGCAGGATATTGACTAAGTCCAGCTTATGTCTTGTCTTAACTGGCCGAATATTCACTAAGACCTGCTCATGTCCTACCTTAATTTGCCACATATTTATTAAGTCTTGCTCCTGCTTTGCCTTAATAGGCCGGATACTTACGAAGTCCTTCTCATGTCTTGCCCTAATAGGCCTAATATTTACTAAGTCCTGCTCATGTCTTGCCCTAATTGGCCGGATATTGGCGAAGTCCTGCTCACGTCTTACGTTAATTGGTCGGGTATTCACTAACTCCTTCTCATGTCTTGCCTTACTTAGCCGGATATTTAGTAATTCCTGATCATGACTTGCCTTAATTGGCCGGATATTTACTTCGACCTGCTAAAGTCTTGCTTTAATTAGCGGGATATTGACTAAGTCATTCTCACGTCTTGCCTTAATTAGCCGGATATTTACTAAGTCCAGCTCATGTCTTGACTTAATGGGCCGTGTATTTACTAAGACCTTCTCTTGTCTTTCTTTCATTGACTGAATATTTACTAAGTCCTGCTCATGTCTTGCCTTCATTGGCAGAATATTTACTAAGTCCTGCTCAAGCCTTGCCTTAATTGGTCGCCTATTTATTAAGTCCTACTCCCGTCTTGCCTTACTTGGCCTTATATTTACTAAGTCCTGCTCATGCCTTGCCTTCATTGGCCGGATATTGACTAAGTCATGCTCATGCCCTTTCCTTAATTGGCCGGATATGTACTTACTTATGCTCATGCCTTGCCTTAATTGGCCGGGAATTAACTAAGTTCTACTCACATCTGGCCTCAATTAGCCGGATATTCACTAATTCCTGCTCATGTCTTGCGTTAATTAACCGGATATTCACTAAGTCCTGATTATGCCTTGCCTTAATTGGCCGGGTATTGACTTAGTCCAGCTCATGTCTTGTCTTAATTGCCGGATATTCACTGACTCCTGTCCACGTCTTGCCTTAAATGGCCGGATATTAACTAAGTTCTACTCATGTCTTGCCTCAATTGGCCGGATATTGATTAAGTTCTGCTCACTTCTTGCCTTAATTAGCCGGATATTTACTATTTTCTGTTCCTGCCTTGCCTTAATTGACCGTATATTCACTAAGTCCTGCTCATGTCTTGCCTTGAATGGCTAGATATTTATTAACTCCTGCTCATGTCTTGCGTTAATTAACCGGATATTCACTAAGTCCTGATTATGCCTTGCCTTAATTGGCCGGGTATTGACTAAATCCAGCTCATGTCTTGTCTTAATTGCCGGATATTGACTGACTTCTGCCCATGTCTTGCCTTAATTTGCCGGATATTTACTAAGTCTTACTCACGTCTTGCTTTAATTGGCTGGATATTAACTAAGTCCTGCTCATGTCTTGCCCTAATTGGACGGATATTGATTAAGCCCTGCTCATGTCTTGCCCTAATTGGCCGGATATTAACTAAGTTCTACTCATGCCTTGCCTTAATTGGCCGGATATTGACTAAGTTCTGCTCACGTCATTCCTTAATTAGCCGGATGTTTACTAATTTCTGCTTCTGCCTTGCCTTAATTGGCCGGATATTTACTAAGTCTTACTCACGTCTTGCTATAATTGGCCGGATATTAACCAAGTCGTGCTCATGTCTTGCCCTAATTGGCCAGATATCGACTAAGTCCTGCTCATGTTTTGCTTTAATTGGCCGGATATTAACTAAGTTCTACTCATGTCTTGCCTCAATTGGCCGGATATTGATTAAGTTCTGCTCACTTCTTGCCTTAATTAGCCGGATATTTACTAATTTCTGTTCCTGCCTTGCCTTAATTGGCCGTATATTCACTAAGTCCTACTCACATCTTGGCTTTCTTGGCTGCATATTTACTAAGGCCGTCTCATGGCTTGCCTTAATTGGCCGGATACTTACAAAGTCCAGCTCATGGCTTGCCTTAATTGGCCGGATATTTACTAAGTACTGCTCCTGTCTTGCCTTAATTGGCTGGGTATTTACTAAGTCCTACTCACGTTTTGCCTTAACCCGTTAACGCCGAAAATACCCCTTTGGGTACACCACTCTTTCTGCAATTATACCTGATGCAATTCAAGGTATAAAAAATTGAGACACATAGTTTGAAGCTTAAGATCTCTTCTTTCTGACAGTGGGCATGAAAATGTGATAAAATGTTGTTAATTATGAAAAAATATAGGATATACAACAAGAAAAACCACTATTTTTTCTATTTTTTTTGTATAAAATCGAGTTTTCCGAATTGTTCCCACTGTGCAATATACTTGGAAGCTCAATGACTGGTGGAATAAATGACTAAGCTTTCAGAATGCATGGTGCCGAAATTAATTTTTTATCTTAGTGTGTTTAAAATGGCTCGTTATTGACAACATTTTTGCGAAGATATTCATGATTTTTTTTCTAAAAAATCATGCTCTTTTCGGAGAATTGCAAAAGAAGAAAAACTTCTTAGAATCACTCAAAGAATACGTGAGAATTTTTCCAGAAAGTTTTAAATTATTTTTTTGATTTTGCAATTTGTCAATTTGTAGAAAAATTAAAAAGTTCTGCCAAAAATTATTTTATAAATACACGTGAATTTTTTGTTTGATTCTAACAACTTTTTATTCTGGAAAAATTTTTTCTATAAGCTCATGGTTCTCAAAAATAAAATTCTTAAAAATCATCATTCTTGATCACATAATTCATATGCATTCGCAGATCGGTCTATGAAAATTTAACAAGAATGATGACGTTTGTGATTTTTTCGAGAATCATAAGCTTATAGCGAAAATGATGAAATATAGAAAGGTGTTAGAATCAAACAAAGAATTCACCTGAATTTTTTTACAATTATTTGAGCAATTGTTTAAGTTGTCAAAAATTGATAAATTGCAAAATTAAAAGGCCGGATATTTAATAAGTCCTGCTCATGACTTGCCTTAAATGGCCAGATATTTACTAAGTCCTGTTCATGTCTGGCCTTAACTGGCTGGATATTTACTAAGACCTGCTCATGTCTTGCCTTGATTGCCCGGATATTTATTAAGTCTAGCTCATGTCTTGCCCTCATTGGCCGGATTATGACTAAGTCCTACTCACGTCTGGCCTAAATTAGCTGGATATTTACTAATTCCTGCTCATATATTGCGTTAATTGGCCGGATATTAACTAAGACCTGCTCATGTATTGCCCTAATTGGCCGGATATTGACTAATTCCTGCTCTTGTTTTGCCTTAATTGACCGGATATTTACGAAGTCCTGCTCATGTCTTGTCTTAATTGGCCGGATATTAACTAACTCCTACTCATGTCTTTCCTTTAGTGGCTGGATATTGACTAAGTCCTTCTCATGTCTTGCCTTCATTGCCATTAGGTCACTTTGTTTGCGGATGGCAACAAATGTATTCAAAGTTCTCAATTCAAAAAACTCAAAAAAAACCAAAAGAGTTCAAGAAATTCAAAGAATCCAAAGACTTCCCAGAATTTAAAACAATTCAAATAATTCACATGATTTCAAAGAATTCAATAGAATTAAAGAATTTAAAGAATCATATATTATAAATTTACTGTTAAATACTTCATTTGTTGTGAAGCAGTAAGTGATTCTTTATTTGCAGGTTGATGAATTTCGAGCGGATTCAAAAGAATTAAGAGAATTCAAAAGCATTCAAAAGAATTTAAGGAAACCGAATGGTTTCAAAGAATTCAAACGAAATTGTCGTAATTTTAAGTTGTTAATATTAATGTTAAGCAATACTTGATTTTTTTAATTAAAAAGTTTCAAAAAATTCAAAGCACCAAAAGAGTGCTTAAAGAGATTAAATGATTCATAATAATTAAAAGAATTTAAACAATTTAAACGTATTCCTAAGAATTCAAAGAATTTGAAGAAATTTAAAGAATCATAAAAAAAGATGTTCTACACTTTACTCTACACTTTAATTTTTCGTTGAGGAAGAAGTAATCCTTTATTTTCAAATTAAAGACATAAGCGTATCCAAAAGAATTTAGAGAATTGAAAATTATTCGAAATATTTCAAAAATTCTGAATACATTAAAAAAATTCAAACGTACTCTCCCTAATTTTAAGCTTTAATACGAGGGTAGTTCAATAAGTCCTTAGAATGAAGTATAAAAACAATTTTTTTTGGGTAAATTTTTTTTTATTTTCCACATAATCTCCTTGGAGCTCTATACACTTGGTCAATCGCTTTTCAAGTTTTTTTAATCCTTCAGAAAAGTGCTTTTTCGGAAGTTCCTCAAAATAAGCACTT
>NC_046666.1:94272876-94277142 GCF_010883055.1 Belonocnema kinseyi
TCCAGACAACGAAGACGTCATTGCCTCTGTAAGTGCTTATTTTGAGGAACTTCCGAAAACGCACTTTTCTGAAGGATTAAAAAAACTTTAAAAGCGATTGACTAAGTGTATAGAGCTCCAAGGAGATTATGTTGAAAAATAAAAAAAAATTTACCCAAAAAAAATTGTTTGTATACTTCATTCTAAGGACTTATTAAACTACCCTCGTAACATAAGTTTACCCATCCAACACTAAATATTTTTATTTTGTTTGAACATAAACTATTTAAATACTTGTTTACTGGAATAATGAAATATTCATATGATTTGAGCGAAAAAATCATCAAAAATATCGATAAAACGAAATTTAAAATTGTTGATTTAGGTTTCTTGCCGCCATTTTGTTTTAAAAAATCGTAGGTAAAAAACTCAACAAATTTTTAAAGTTCAGACATTTTTTGCACTTTTGTTCATATTTGCGACTGTAAACCCCCCCCCCCCTTTTTTTTGATTGAAAACAAAAAATTGCTTTAAAAAAACTTTTTTTTACATTTGTTTATTATTAATTGAAACTCAATATTTACCGTTTTTTAAACCATTTCATCATGTAGAACATACCCAGAAATAGTAGAAAAGAGTATTTTACAATCAATTCTTTGCCTTTTTTATAAAATTATTCAAGCTCCAACGTAAGAGAGAAATTTCTTCGTTTTAGGACTCAATGGATTAATGAGAACCGTTCTTGAATAGATAGGAATAATAATATTATCGAAATAGTTTGAGGAAGACAAAGACAAGTTTTCCTTCGCGGTAGAGACGAACACAATGAAGTTCGAGGAAAAAGCGACTTGATTTTTGAATTTAAAGGTTTCAAAAAATTTAAGAGAATTTAAATAATTCAAAATAATTTAAAGAGTTCAAAAGAATTCAAATAATTCAAAGGAATTCAGATAATTCAAAAGAATTCGAAAGAATTCAAAGAACTCAAAAGATGTCAAAGAATTCAAATGAATTCAATGAATCATAAAACAATGGTAAGCCAGAGGGTGGATGAGGGCGGTTGTCTTTCCTTTGTGAAATAAGAATAATTATTGTAGTTTTTGTTAATAAAAAAAAAATTTGAAGCTTCTAAATTATAAATTTACTGTTAAATACTGCATTTTTTGTAAAGCAATAAGTGATTCTTTATTTTTTGCATGTTGATGAATTTTAAACGGATTCAAAAGAATTCAGAGAATTCTAAAGTATTCAAAAGAGTCCAAAGAATTCGAATGCTTTTAAAGAATTCAAACGGAAGCTTCGCAATTTTAAGTTGTTAATATTAATGTTAAGCAATACTTGATTTTTGAATTCAAAGGTTTCAAAAAATTTAAAGCACCAAAACAGTGCCACAGATTGCAAGTAATTGTAAGGAATACACAGAATTTAGACGAGTTCAAATGATTTACAAGAATTTAAAGAATTGAAAGAATATTTAAAATTCAACAAATTCAAATAATTTAAAATAATTCAAAAGAATTCGGAAGAATTCAAAGAATTCAAAAGAATTCAAAGAATCCAAATGGTTTTAAGGAATTAAAACGAAATCTTCGTAATTTCAAGTCGTTAATACTAATGTTAAGCAATACTTAATTTTTGAATTCAAAGGTGTACAAAATAATTCAGAACACCAAAACAATGCCACAGATCGCAAAGAATTCTAAATGAGACACAGCATTTCGACGAGTTCAAATGATTTGGAAGAATTAAAAAGTCAAAAGAATCCAAAGAATTCAAAGAAATAAGAGGAATTTAAAAGAATTCAAAAAATCATAAAAAAAGATGTTCTATACTTTACTCTACACTTTAATTTTTTGTTGAGTAAAAAGTAGGCCTTTATTTGCAAATTAAAGACTTTTAAACGTATTAAAAAGAATTTAGAGAATTGAAAATTATTCAAAAAATTCAAAAGCATTCATAAGATCCGAAATCATTCAAAAAATTCAAACGAACTCTCCCTAATTTTAAGTTTTTAATATTAACGATAAGCAATCCTTAATTTTTTAATACAATGAATTAAAAAAATTCATGCATGGAAACAATGCAACAGATTGTGAAGAATTCAATAGGATATAAATAGAAGACAAACAAAATGAAACGAAATCAAAGGATTAAAAACAATTAAAAAGAATTCGAAAATTTCAAAGAATTAAGAAGTATTCAATTTATTGAAATGACTTTTTGGTATGAGTTCTTTGCTTTCAATTTTTAGTAATAATATTTGTATTTAAAGAACTAACAAAATTAAAGGATTTAACACAATGCAAACAATTAAAAAAAAGTGTAAATATACCAAAGAATTCAAAGAATTAACAAAATTAAAAAGATTTAAAGAAATTTTAAAGTATTCAAAAGCATTCAAAATAATTTTAAATACTTCAAAGAATTAAAATGAACTCATCTTAATTTTCATTTGTTACTATTAATGTTAAGTAATACTTAATGTTCGAATTCAAACAAATCAAAACAGTTAAAGCGTGAATACAAGTCAACAGATTGCAAAAAATTCAAAAGTATTCAGAGAATTAAAGAGATTCGAAAATTACTCTAAGAATTCAAAAGATTTTAAAGAATTCAATCAATTTTAAAAATTTAACAAAAATAAAAAATAATTTGAAGGAATTTTAAACAATTCAAAGAATCGAAAGCTATTCGAATAATTCAAATAAATACTTCTTGATTTAAAAATATTAATGTTAATTTTTATTAATAATTAACTTTTTAATTAAAAGCATGAAAACCATGTAACAGAGTGCAAAGAAGTAAAAAATTTACACGGATTTCAAGCGAATTCAAAGAATTAAAAAATTTTTTAATAATTTAGAAGCATTCATTGAATTCAAATACATTTTTAATTTTAGTTAGTTGCTTTTAATTTTAAACTGTAATTCATATTTGAGTTTGAAAAATTGAAAGAAATTAAAAGGATTAAACAGAATGCAAACAATTGAAAAGAATTAAAACAAATTAACCAATTAAGAGCTGTTGAAAGAATTTAAAAGCAGTAAATAATCCGAAAGCATTTTTTTAAATGATATAAATATTCGCGTTCTCCTAAGTTGAGGTCAAAATTATAATTTTTGTTTTCGTGTTCCTACTTTAAAGGATAAAGTTCAGTTTTTATAAGAAAATTCGAATTATCAGTGTGGCATATTGACGTTTCCTAAACAATTCTAAACAATTCAAAAAGTTTTAAAAACTCAAACTAATTCTTCATATTGTGAATTTTAGTCATAAGTAATACCTTATCTTTTAAAAATAATATCTAAAATAATTGAAAATTATTCAAAGAATTCAAAGAATTTAAAGAATTGATAAGAAACCAAAAAATCCAAAAGTACTCAAAGAAATTAAATGAATTTTTAATTTTAGATTGTTGCTTTTAATTGTATTGCGCGCCTCTTCCTTGAGATCATAAAGTAGTACCCTCTACCATGTACCGATGTCGCCACTATTCACAGTCAAAATTTTTCGACTGTACTTCGCCAGCTCTATTTCGTCATTCTTCTTCTTTGTGCCGATCACGTCACATATCAGATTTTTAGTGCAGTTTAGTGCAGTCCAGTACAAATGAGTAAACACAGTCGAGGAGACTACTCATCGGGAGATGAGGAGGAATTTCTTCGGTTAAAAGAACGCATAAGGCGTTTGGAGACAAAGTATGACTACCGTCGTCGGGAAAAAATACACAGTAGGTACAATAATTTTGAGGTTAGATTTTCCTCGAGGCAGCATCTCAACACAGGTTAACCATGACATATTTACCCAGTACCTCGGTCTGCAACCGAAGTTAACTGTGGAAAAAATTTAAAATTTACACGCATTATCAGTCCAACTACTATATATTTACAAAAAATTGAGAAACGAGAACAACACCTCTGCTAGGCGCTTGATTATCATATTTTCTCTTTGTCCGTCTATTCTTCTCCTGGTCAGACTTGAAATAAAAGAACAGCACCTCTGCTATGCGTCTGATTCTTATAATGTTATCATATATATTTTTCTCTCTAATTCTTTGACCAGTATTTAAAAATGATAACAGCACCTCTGCTAGGTGCCTGTGATATTATTATTAACTCCCTCATTTTAAAGTCGCGTAATATCTCATTATAGACCTTCAATTTAATTATTTTTTTATTATATTTCGTGTTTAGGGAGTCGTTACTCTCGAAATCGGTCTCGACAACGTTATAGAGATGAATATTACCATCGTAATCGCAGCTCAGACCGTAATTATAGTCGACATTC
>NC_046666.1:94277242-94310427 GCF_010883055.1 Belonocnema kinseyi
TATCTAGTCGGGAGTGGTGCTGACTGAAAACAGATGATTTGGAGCGATTCGCGCGCCATCTGTTGGTCATTCTAGGGACTTATTGAACTACCCTCGTATTAAGATATAAGTGAGAGACGATGTAACGGCGTTTCCATTGTACTTAAATTATTATGCTTTAATTTCATTGTTACACAGCAGAGTCATGTAAAATTGTATATCAGTAAACATTAACTTATAATTTTATGAAAATAATATCAGGGAATCACTCAATCGTTGGAAAAAATGACATTTTACTCACTGCATTGGATTTTGGTGTGAAAATAACGTAAAATTGCAATAAAATGATTTTTTATAATCTTAATATCATAATTTTTCCTATTTAACACTAATATTTTTATTTTGCTTAAAATAAACTATTTAAATACCTTTATACTAAAATAGTTAAATATTTATAGTATTGAGGAAAAAAATCACAAAAAATATCGATAAAAAGAAATACAAAATTTTTGGTTTCGTTTTTTGATTGAAAAAAACTGCTTAAAAAAGATTTTTTTTTTAATTTTGTTAATTATTCTTGTTTCAGCCAGGGTTAAAGATTTCTTATTCTAATAGGTGACGTGGGCCAAATAAAATGGACATTTTTACACCTTTCGATAGTTTGTGTGTTTCAATTTTTAATATAACTATCGAAAAAAATTTGCTAGCGTTATTTCGCGAGACTGCCCTCTCCTTAAAGTCGCGGCTATCGGGTCGATAACGACCTTCCATAAAAACAACTATATTTGTTATTGTGAAATATTCCGATAGCACAATTTTCAGAAATCAAAAACGTTCTGAAAATTTTTTTCTCTCGAAAAACATTACAGGCTTCAATAAAAAACAACTACATTTGTCACTGTAAATATTTCGAGAGCAAAGTAAAAAAAATACCTTGACCAATTTGTTTTTCCACAGCGTTATATGCTGTAATAAAAACAACTAAATTTGTTATTGTAAAAATTTCGAGAGCAAAATTTGGATAAAACAAAATTTCCGAAAAATTTTGTTTTCTCCACGAGGTTATAGGCTTCAAGAAAAACCACTACATATGTTATTGGAAAAACTTGGATGGTAAATTTGAAAAAAAATATGTAATGAAATTTGTTGAAAAGCACAATAACCATAATATTGAAAATCTAATTTGCTCCTTCCAGCAGGGAAGCCATAGCAAATAAATTATAGCCATAGCAAGATGTAAACAAAATATGCAAAAAATATTAGAGGTACAAAAAGTAAAACTATATTATGATTTTAAAAAATCATCGAAGAGAACAAAGACGTTAGAAAAATAACGCTAGAACTTGTAGGAACCCTCGCTCTCATTAGTTTTCAGGCGCGCGATTATAAAAATCAGTAACAACAAAATAATGTTTCATAGATGGAAGTAGATGCCAGGTCGAGTGCATTCCCAAGAAGTTGGCAACGCTATTTTTTTCAACAAACAAAAATTGTGCTGAATTTTGCTAGGTTTGTATCCAATTGTGCAGCAAACGATTTTAAAAAAGTCAAAATTTTAGTCAGAATTTAAAAAAAATCTTTTTCTGGGCTAGAAACACCATTTTGATTCTCGAAAAAATAAGACTTGTGTTGAATTGTGCTAGTCTTGTGGCCGATCGTGCCGCAAAATTTTTTTCAAACAAATTTAAATTGGAGCCAAAATGCCAAAAAACCTTTTCCGGGTCAAAAACACCATTTTGTTTTTTCGAAAAAAAAAAAATAATGTGCTAAATTTTGCTAGGTTTGTGTTCTATTTTGCCGTTAAAAATTTTTTTAAAGTCAAGATTCGAACCGAAATTAACAACAAAAAAAAACCATTTGTTGTGACACTACAAAGAAGAATTCTAAAATACAACATTCAGAAATTTGAAAGCTGTGCTGGGGTCTGCTACGCGTACAAAACAATTATTCTCCTACATAATTTTTACTAAGATCAATATTTTGTAATGAAATACTAGTTCCTTTTTCATCATAATAATTTTTGAAATAAAAAAAATGTTTGAATGGGAATTTCGAAAATCTGAAAATTGTACTGCGTTGTGCTAGGCGTGCAAAATAATGATTGCCCTACACACGTTTTACTCAGGTAAATATTTTTAAATGAAATTCCAGTTTCTTTTTCATCAGAATAATTTTTAAAATCTAAAATTTTTCAAAATGCTAATTTGGAAAATTGATCAATTTTGCTGGGTTTTGCGAGGCGTAAAAACCATTATTGCCCTACGCACTTTTCACTTAGGTCTATATTTAAGAATGAAATACTGGTTTCTTTTTCATCAGAATAATGTTTAAAATGAAAAAATGGTCAAAATGTGAATTTCGCAAATCTAAAAGTTGTGCTGGGCTGTGCTAGACTTGCAAAATAATTATTGCCCTACACACTTTTTATGAAGGTAAATATTTTTTAAGAACATACTAGTTTATTTTTCATAAGAATAATTTTTGAAATAATTTTTCTTTCAAAATGCGAATTTCGAAAATCCGGAAGTTGTGCTCGGTTGTGCTAGGCCTGCAAAACAATTATAGCCCTACACACTTTTTACTCAGGCAATATTTTTTAACGAGATACTAGTTTCTTTTTCAGCAGAATAATTATTTAATAAATTTTATTTTCAAAATGCGAATTTAAAAAATCCGAAAGTTGTGCTGGGTTGTGCTAGGCCTGCAAAACAATTATAGCCGTACGCAATTTTTACGGAGGTCAATATTTTTTAATGAAATACTATTTTTTTTATTTTTACAATTTTTTTTTAACTTTCAGATTTTCAAAATTCGCATTTAAAAAGAAATTGATTTTAAAAATTATTCTGATGAAAAAGAAACTAGTATTTCATTAAAAAATATAGACCTGAGTAAAAAGTATATAGGACAGTAATTGTTTTGTACGCGAAGCACAACCCAGCACAACTTTCAAATTTTCGAAATTCGCATTTTGAACAAAATGTTATTAACAAAATCATTCTGAAGAAAAAGAAATTAGTATTTCATTAAAAAATATAGACCTGAGTAAAAAGTATGTAGGACAATAATTGTTTTGTACGCCTAGCACAAGCCAGTAAAACTTTCAGATTTCGAAATTCGTATTAAAAAGAAAATTATTTAAAAAATTATTCTGACGAAAACGAAACTAGTATTTCATTGAAATATATTGACCAGAGTAAAGAGTGTGTAGGGCTATAAATGTTTTGTCGGTTGAGACAACCCAGCACAACTTTCAGATTTTCGAAATTCGCATTTTTTAAAAATAAATTTTAGAATTTTTATTTTTAAAGACGGTATATGGATGCAGAATTTCATTGCGCATCTTTTTCCCTACAGGCCAAAAGTTGTAGCTTTTTCAGTTTTCTAATTAGAGCCAAAAAACTGACTTTCTTGTACAAATTAATTTTGATTCGCTTTTCACTTCAACTCGTTCAAAAATTTATTTTAAAACAAAATTGTTTTTAATTTGTTCTGATGCTTGGCGCTTATCGGACTTCTCTAACTTCAAACGTTTCATTTATCGAGCGAATTTTGAGCAACGAAAAGCTTTCAGAAAAAATACAAAGAAGTTTTCTGGAAAATTTTAGCCCAATCGAATTGATATTCAAGAAATTATTAACGTCTCAAGTCGATAAAGGCTAGTCAACTCACGCGCGGCCTGTAGCGAGAGTATCAAATGCGATTCATTATACAGTTCACAGCAGCAAAAATAAAAACTATTCCAATAATCTGGTAGCATTAAAGTATTATGCATAAATAAATATTATTGCGTAATTTAAAATAATGTATTTATTTAATATTGTGTACAATAGAATGGTTTTTATTTTTAAGACAAACTATACAAAAGTAAAAGAAAACAAGCATCTAATGGTTAAGAGTCAACGGAATCTTAATTTCAAGAATTTTTCAGTGCTTTAAATTCGTGGGATTGAAAAGACTTAAACATAGAGAAAGTAAATTTGTTTTTCATCTTTTTGTAATAGAGTGTGTTATTATTTATTTACGCATATTACTTTGATACTATCTGATTATTTGATTATTTTTTATTTTTTGCGGCTGTGAACTGTATTATAAATCGGATTACTTTTGCTCTATCAGTTAGAGGACATTTCAAACTACATTCCCTGAAAATTGTATGAAAAAATCCTTAAAACTGACTGAATAAGCACGAGTTGAAGTGAAAAACGAATCAAAATGAATTGTTACAAAAAAGTCAAATTTTTGGCATTAATTAGAAAACTAAAAAAGCTACAACTTTTTGCCTGGGTGGGGGGGGGGGAGATGCGCAATGAAATTCTGCACTTAAAAACTACAATTCCAAAATGTTTAAGAAACCTTCCAGGGGCCTTCCCACTCCCACCGAAATAAGTTTATGTGCTCTCCTTCGATCCGGCAGCTCAATTGTTTTGCACGCGTAGCATAATACAACACAACTTTCAAATTTTTTGAAATTTGCATTTTGAAAATTCTTCTTTGTAATGTCTGATTCAGTACAGTATTTTTTTTCGAAGAAACGAAATGGCATCTCTGCCCCGGAAAACTGTATCTGGTATTTTGGCTCCAATTTTAATTTTTTTAATTTGCGGCATGATGGACCACAAGACTAGCACAATTTAGCACAACTCTTATTTTTTTCAAAAAAATAAAATGGCGTTTCTGGCCCAGAAAAAGTTTTTTGTTTAATGCTGACTAAAATTTTGAATTTTTAAAAATCGTTTGCGGCACAATTATACACAAGCTTAGCACAATTCAGCACAGTTTCTTTTTTTAACAAAATGGCGTTGCCTATTTCTTAGACATGCAATCGACCTGACATCTACTTTCATATTTGACACATAATTTTGTTGCAACTGATTTTTATAATCGCGCCCCTGAAAACTAATGAGAGCGAGGATTCCTATATGTTCTAGCGTTATTTTTCAAACTTTTTTGTTGTGTTTGGTGTTTTTTTTTTAATCATAATATATTTTTACTTTTATGTATAGTTAATATTATTTGCATATTTTATTTACATCTTGCATTTTACGTAGTTTTCCTTACATGAAGCATTTTATTAACGACTTTATCACACTCATTTTTCTGTAATTTTCAGGGTTATCTGTATTTTTCCAAGAACTTGTATGAGCATTATACTATTATATACTTCAATGTAATGTTGGATGAATCCCTTGTAGTTTAATTTATGTTTTGTGGCTTTCCTGCTGGAAGAAACCTATTGGATTTTCAATATATAACAGCATATAACTCTGTGGGAAAAACAAATTGTCAAGACATTTTTTTTTACTTTTCCTTTTGAAGTATTTACAGTTACAAATGTAGATGTTTTTCATTAAAGCCTGTAATGATTTTCGAGAAAAAAAATTTTCAGAACGTTTTTTATTTCTGAAAATTGTGCTATCGGAATATTTCACAATAACAAATATAGTTGTTTTTATTGAAGCCTAGAACGCTGTGAAAAAATCAATATTTTAGGGCGAGCGTTCAAAGTCGACCTGATAGCCACGACTTTTAGGGGAGGGTAGTCTCACTAAATAACGCTGGCAAATTTTTTATCGTTTTATTAAAAATAGCAAACACACAAATTATCGAAAGGTGTAAAAAAGTGGATTTTGATATTTTTATAGCGAGCCCCCTTTCTTCGGTGCACGTCACCTATTAGCATAATAAATCTTTAAACCTGGCTGAAACAAGAATTTTTCTTATTAATTATTAAATTATTTGTGAAAAAAATTTATAGACTGAGGGAAGAGGGTCGCAGTCGTTTTTCCGGCTTTTAAAACATACTGTGAAGTTTCTAAAACTGTATCAGTAATAAACAATTCATATGCAAGGTTAGAGAAATATTTTCATCAATTAAAACATAAACTCACCCGAAAGATCCTGCGAATGGTCAAGAACTTAATGAGAACTTTTCATAAATAGATAGGAATAATAATATTATCGAAATAATTGGAGCAAGAAAAAGACAAGTTTTCCTGCGGGGAGCCTTCATTTACCCTCTAGTTTTCCATTTTTTGAAGTGTAGATCATGTCTTTTTATGATTCATTAAATACTTTTGGATTTTGTAGATTTGTTGGATTTTTTTCAATCCCTTGAATTCTGCTGAGTGCTTTAAATTCTTCTGAATAATTTGAATTCATTTTAATTTGGTGTATTTCTTAGAATTCTTTGCAATCCCTTAAACTTTTTTCATGTTACGAATTTTTTAAAACCTTTGAATTCAAGAATAAAGTATTGCTTAACGTTAATATTAACAACTTAAAATCAGGCAGATTTCATTTGCGACCTTTGAATACATTTGTGGTCGTCCGCGAAGAAAGTGACCTAATGCTAATGAAGGCAAGACATTAGCAGAACTTAGTGAATATCCGGCCAATTAAGTGCAAGATATGTGCAGGACTTCGTAAATATCCGGCTAATTAAGGCAAGGCGTAAGTAGGACTTAGTAACTATCCGACCAATTAAGGCAATACATGAGCAGGGTTACGTCAATATCCGGCCAATGAAGGCGAGACGTGAGTAGGACTTAGTAAATATCCGGCAAATTAAGGCAAGACGTGAGTAGGACTTAGTTAATATATAGCCAATTAAGGCAACACATGAGCAAGACTTAGTGAATATCTCGCCATTCTGTGTATTCTTTAGAATTATTTGAAATCTGTGGCACTGTTTTGGTGCTTTGAATTTTTTGAAACCTTTGAATTCAAAAATTACGTCTTTTACGTCATTTAAAAAAAATTATGTCTTTTGAATACTTTTGAATTCTCTGAATTCTTTTGAATCCGTTTAAAATTCATCAACATGCAAATAAAGAATCACTTATTGCTTTACAAAAACTACAATAATTATTCTTATTTCACAAAGGAAAGACAACCGCCCTCATTTAGTTTATGTATAGCCAATTAAGACAACATATGAGCAGGACTTAGGCAATATCTCGCCATTGAAAGCAAGACATATTTCACTGTTTTGTTATGCAATTTCAATAGCCAAAGCCTTACCACAAAGTCGACTGTGATATATTTGCAGTTGTGCGGTCAAGGATGCTGCAAGGTGTCGGGTGTGGAAACGATTTTGTTAAATTTCATTTTTTGGAGTCGAACAATGTATCAATAAATAGCCTCGCACTTACCTTGTAACTAAATTGGGGTCGCCTGAATCGTTCCGAATCGAAATATATCATTTTACGCAATATACTCGAGTAGATACTCGCGCACTGTGGCCCTTTAGAGTCAACAGTCGCAACCGCCCTCGCCCTACTCCTCTGAGAATCTGCGCGAGTCAGCAGTTCCAGGAAGGCCGAAAGCCTTGGGGGGGGGGGGGGGGGGGGGGGTGAGACCGAGAGTTTGATGTTTAACTTTAGATCAAAATTACCAACTCAAAATTATGAAAAATTTATTCGAATTCTTTTAAAAATTTATGATTCTTTAAATTCTTTACATTATCTTGTGCCTTTTGAATTCTTCTGATTCTTTAAATTAAAAAAATTAGGTATTACTTTCAATTAAAATTAACCTAAAATAAAAAATTCATTTGAATTTTTTGAATACATTTGGATGTGCATATTTGGGTGCAGTATGGAGCGTTGGGTAGTATGACACACAGAGTAATTTTACACGTGGAATAATGTGACACACGGGTATTTGTGGCATCTGGTGATGCGCAGCATAGGGTCCAAGCTTTTGGCAAGGGTAGTATATTTCGTACAATATTCGGTAATAATATAATGCATTTCTGAAACAGCGAAAAATGGATATGGTTATTCAGAATAGGATTTTTTTCATTTTAGGCGAGCAATCAAAGTTTCAATAGACAGTTAGGAAAAGCACAAGAGTTATATCTATTTTTTAATGAATTGTTTATTACTTTGAATACACCCTATTTTTGAAGATACTTTTATTCCTTACTTTTTAAAATATTATATACAATAAATAATAATTTAAAAATCACATCAAGATATGACATACATATGAGGTCATAGGGTATACCACGTACTATGCCACACAGGCTAATGTGGATTTCTGAAATAGTGGCAATACACAGTAGACGGTTGTATGAAACTGTGTCTCAAAATCGAACAGCTTCAGGTAAGAATTACCTAGAGGGATACTTCTTTTTTCAACTTAAGAAGAATCTTTACCAAATACAGGAAAACTATAGAGAAAAAGTAAAATAAATGGCTTACCTCGTAAATGTATGTTGAAGTTGGTATTGTCGGCAAAAAATTTCGTTTATTCATTATCGCGGACACTTGGATGTTAGATTTAATGTTTGACACGTGAATTTCTATAAATTTCTGCATAAAAACTGCGAGTTTTTTTTATCTCTGATTCCAAACTTTAAATTTCAAGATAAAAAACGGCACATCCAATATTGCGAATAAAAAATTTGAGAAAAAAAACAATTTGATCTAAAATATTTCAGATTAATTCAATTTAGAAATACGTATGAACCTGAATTGAATAGCGATTAACCCATTAGTTCATTTATTGAATAAAAAGTGACTGATGTTATCTTTTCATTTTAAAAAGTGACTAAGACGTAATTTGAGAAAAATCGCAACTAATAGTGACTGTGTGGCAGCCCTGATTATTTTTTACAGTTATTTCTTACAGAAGAATCTCTTTTCTTTGCTATTTTTTTTCTCAACATTCCTGACTTCGAAAGCTTCGATATTCTTTTTAGATTTAAAAGGTCTTTTAGAATTTCAAAATATTTCTCGACATTTCAAAAACTTTCTGAGATTTTGGACTTAAAAAGGAAATTTTTGACAAGAATTACAATTTTGCTTTGGAACATCAGATCATTTTTGGTCATAAGAATTCCTGTTCAAATTTTTAGCAGAGGATTAAATAACTATCATTAATAATTTGTTCTTAATGGTTATTTAATACAATTACATTTGTGTCCAAAAAGCTGAGTATTTATTCATAGAAAGTATGTTTAGATTCGTTAATGAAAAAAGTAAAATTTGAAAGTGTAGAAGGTGGCATACATTTTTGGTTAAATTCTGAAGAAACCAATTAAAGTTTTAAGCTAAACAGAGGAAGTTTTTAGCAGACAATTCAATTTTTAACAAATAAGTTAACTTTTAGCCATAAGAGATGATTGTTTACCAAAAAATATTCATCAAACAGCCACACAAAAAAAAAATGTTTGCGGATCTGGTAACAAGAAACACGTATTCCTATGGATTTTGGGGCGCTGAATTCAAATTCGGTACAAAAAATCACTTATCACGTCATGGTTGAGCCATAACCTCAAAAAATGACGAAAAATCATGCACTGAGGCAAATAAATTTCAAAATAATGCTAGTGATGCAAATTTTCACTTCAAAACATGCTGACAACTGTGAAGGATCAACCCTTGCCTGATATCAACTTATTTAACATAACTTTACCCAACAGAACCTGAACTCACCTAACATGAATTAACAGAAATTTATTGAACTACACGTAAAGCTCTGGAAGCATATTTTTCCAGGAGCAAATGTGTGCTACATCGAATGGGTCAACTCGAGCCTAACCTAGAAATAAATCTAACCTAGCCTAACCTAACCTAACCTCACGAAACACAATTAAACTCATTGTGTTGTCCCGTTGTGTTTGCGGTACCGTTTCATTCAGCTTCGGCTTAACCTACATAGAGGTTTAATCTATCCTAACCTAACAAAACCTGACCTAACCTAACCGATTACGCTGGCAACCCTATTTTTGCGAACTTTCATATTTTGACATTAATAGCAGTAAATGCCTTGAGTTTCTCAACCACTTGTTGCTGGCATTATTCGCCTGTGTCTGTAACCAGGGCACCCCCACGCGGTGACGGTGGGCAACGGATCCACATTGGCTGAGTCCCTGGGTAAACGGCGTTCATGCCGTCATGGCAGACATAGGTAAAAAGTGTATTACGATGCAGGGAAAAACCCCAGTATCGGCGTCTGGTCAGGGTGGGAAAGCGGGCTCTCTGACGTCGTCATCATGCAACCGTAGCTCTTCATCAATGGATCACTTGGTTGGTGTAGAGTCTCATGATACAAGGAAAAAAACCGCGAGCATTTCTCAATCGCATGCCTGCAAGAATAGCTCAGATTCATTCTGTTACATTTGTAGTAAATATGAAGTGAGCAGTTTGCGGAAATCAATCGACGAGGAAGTGAAAAGTCTTTACGAAAAGTGTTTTGACCGTAAATTTCTACACCAAAAAACAAAATGGGTTCCTCACGTCATTTGCAATTCCAGCAGACTTATGCTGTATCGCTTGAAAAATTCAAACAACGAAAAGTACCGCAAGTACTCTACACCAACCACATGGGAAAAACCCGTTATTGCGAAGGACTGCTACTTTTGCATGAATTCCGTCAAAGGGTTTAACGCTAAAAATAAAAATAACATTTCATACATTAATGTGTGCACAGTCACAAGAGCAATTGAAATCAATAAAAATGCACGCCAGACTGATTTAAGCGCTTTAGAAGATGATAGAATGGAAGTTGAAAGTCAACGTCATGGAGACGGTAGTGAAACCAGTGATCGAACAGAAAATAGTTCTAATGATTCTGATGAAAATGACGAAAAAGATGACGAATATGGCGTGCATAAAATGAAATTGAAGATTCTAATATTAGTGTCGCAACCAGAACTGAATGATTTTATTAGAGATCTTGTATTAGCGAAAGACGGCGCTGAATTTGCCGCTTCATTTCTAAAAAGAAGAAAGCTTCTAGAGCCAAAGACAAAAGTTTCATTTTATCGCGACAGGGACAAAGGATTAAGAAAGTTTTTCGTTAAAGACGAAGAGACGTCTTTAGTGTACTGCACTGACGTGAACGGACTAATGAACCACTTGAAGAAAAATGTGTACAGAGACGAAGAATGGCGATTTTTGATTGATTCGTCAAAACGCAGCATTAAGGCTGTTTTATTTCATAACACGAATACTTACGTTCCTATCCCTATATCTCACTCAACGGTCATCAAAGAAGAATATAACAATGTTAAAATGCTTCTTGAAAAAGTTAATTACACGAATCAAAAATGGCAAGTATGTGGTGATCTCAAAATCATAACAATGATATTAGACCAACAATCGGGTTTCACGAGAGAGCCATGCTTTATATGCCTGTGGAAAAGCAGAGATCGAGCCAATCATTACAGCAAAAAACATTGGCCTTTAAGAGATTCATTCAAACCTGGTTCTCGTAATATCATCAACCAAAGCCTCGATAATTCAGAAAAAATTTTACGACCACCCCTCCACATAAAACTTGCGCTTATGAAGCAATTTGTCAAGGCGTTAGACAAAGATGGACAATTCTATAAGTATATATCCATTGAATTCCCTAATGTTTCAGACGCTAAATTGAAAGGAGGATTCTTTGATGGACCACAGATTCGAATATTGACAAGAGATACTAATTTCGTGAGCCACATGACAAAAATTGAAATGGACGCTTGGGAAAGTTTTAATGCAGTAAACGCAAATTTCCGTGGTAACAAAAAAAGTCCAGACTACAAGAATATTGTTGCGAAAATGATAAGAAACTACAAAAAGTTAGGCTGCTTGATGAATTTAAAACTTTACTTTCTAGATTCCCTGGATAAGTTTCCAGAAAATGTTGGTGATTTCAGCGAAGAACAAGGGGAACGTTTTCATCACATAAAAGTGATGGAACAACGATGTCAGGGTAGATGGGATGAAGTCACGATGGCTGATTTTTGCTGGATGTTGAAAAGGGAAACGAATGTAGGTCTTAAACGTAATTGTGTCCCTTTGCATCGTTCCTTCAAAGAAAAAAGGACACGTTATAGCAGGTAGAAAATAGAATGAAGTAGGTCTATAAATCAATTTCATTACGATAAAAAGCAAGATAAAATGTAAACCCGAAAGATGGTTTAAATATAATATATAATACAAACATTGCCAGGTTAATTGAAATGGGGTCAATTCTACTTGTAGTTTTAAGTTTCTTCAAATGAGTAATGTGCGTCTAAATTTTTAACCACCTGTAGTGCAATGAAATTAATTTTATTGTGTTACAACGGGAACACTTAAGTTATGTTGCGTTAAGCAAAATTTCGTTAGGTTCTGTTCAATTAGATTAATTTGTAGTTTAAGATCGAGTTAACCTATTAAATATAGCACACATTTAAGACTGTGAACCGTACGCTTACATAGCTACACGTGTGGTTGAATTTCATTCGGTTAGGTTAGGTCATGTTTTGTTAGATTAGGATAGGTTAAACCTCTATGTAGCTTAAGCCGAAGCTGAATGAAACGGTAACGCAAACACAACGGAACAACACAATGAGTTTAATTGTGTTACGTGAAGTTAAGTTAGGTGAGGTTTTTTTAGGTTAGAATAGATTTGACCTCTTTGCAGGTTAAGCCCAAGCTGATTCAAACGGTACCGCAAACACAACGGGACAACACAATCAGCTTAATTGTGTTTCGTGAGGTTAGGTTAGGTTAGGCTAGGTTAGATTTATTTCTAGGTTAGGCTCGAGTTGACCCATTCGATGTAGCACAAATTTGCTACTGGGAAAATATGCTTCCAGAGCTTTACATGTAGTTCAATAAATTTCTGTTAATTCATGTTAGGTGAGTTCAGGTTCTGTTGGGTAAAGTTATGTTAAATAAGTTGATATCAGGCAAGACATGTTGTTGAAGTGAAAATTTGCATCACTGGCATTATTTTGAAATTTATTTGCCTCAGTGCATAATTTTTCGTCATTTTTTGAGGTTATGGCTCAACCATGACGTGATGGGTGATTTTTGATACCGAATTTGAATTCAGCGCCTTAAACTCCATAGGAATACGTGTGTGTTGTTACCAGATCCGCACACTTTTTTCTGTGTGGCTGCGTTATACATTAAATTTATCGGTTTGCATTTACAAGATTTAATAAAGTTCGATTGCTGGATTAAGAACAGAAAGTTAAGATCGCAATTGCTATAATAAATTTTACAAGTAATGTTCAGAAAAATTGTAATTAGTTTGATCACAAACTAAGTTGTATTTCGATGTTTGCAATAGGAATTTTAAACACACAAAATCATAAATTAAAATAATTTTATTTTCAATAGTGCCGACTTTACTCATTATTACTACGAGTGTACTCTTAAAGATGTGGTACTTATCACTCAAAAATACTGTACTTAATAATCGATATCGCGAATTATCACAGAGTAGTGAATAAAAGCACGTCGACTCATCCATATTCGCCCCTTGTTTTGCTTATTATATCCTAGTATACTTATAGGATAGATTTAACTCGCTTCTCACTGCTAGCTGTTTAGTGAAATTAAACTACATAAGATTATTTTGAAACTGGGACCTTATTTTTTATATTTTTGTAATGCCTAGTTATTTTACATATTCGAATATATTTCCGTATATTCCAAATTCTTATTTTAAGTTAAATATTGATCCTCGAGAGTAAATCGCTCCTCGACTGCACAGCCTAAAATGCTCTCAAAATATGACCAATAGGGTATTTTTTCACGAAAATAAGGAAATAATGGGAAAATAAATTCTTTGAAATAACAACAATACAGGTATAGAATAGTTGAATTTTCCGCTAAAAATCTAATTCTTAGCCAAAAAATCTCATTTGCAGAAAAATAGTTAAATTTTCTAATGGAATAGTACAATTTTTAGTTGAAAACTTGATTTTAAACCTATTATATCATAAAAAAGGAAATTAATTTTCGACAAAAGTGTTTAACCTTTAACTGCAAGTAGATGAAGTTTAAAGAAAAAAGGTAAACGAAAAATGAAACAAAAACTTTTACATTGAGAAAAATTTTCACTTCGAAATACAACCTCTACTATAAATCTACGTGAAGCACTTTTTTCTGAATTCGAAAGAAGGAAATTTTAAATTTCGATGAATGGTGACTTGGAACAGAGTTTTTTTGAACTCCTTTCTACTGAATCAGAGTTTTAACTCTTTAAGAAAATTTCCATTCCATGTGAAAAATTCCCTGTTCCAAATGAAATTATTTTTCTTTGACGAAACTCCCTCCTGAAAAAAATTATAATTATTTTAACTCATTTACTCTGCAACTGTAGGTAAAGTAGATATTATTTTTCGAAATTTAGCAAAATTATTGAAATAATTAATATAATGAGTCAGCTGAATCATATTCAATCAGTCAGAAGCGATATAAATATCAAAACAGGCTCTCAATTCTTCAGATATCACATTTCTTTTAGTATCTACCTGAAAAAAGAAACTTAAACAATCAGATAAAAATAAAAATTTTCAATGCACTTGAATTTTACAATTCTTAATTTAAAATACGCATAGAATACACAAATTCTAAATTTAGAATTAAAAGTTTGTATTCTAGATTTCAGAGAAGAATGCTCAAATAAAATGAATCCAGTTTTTTCAGTTTTTCCGTTTTCTCCCGGTCAAGTTTTTTAATTTTCCCGGTCAACTGAAAGTAAAATTTTCATCTTTGCCGCTAAACGAAAAACATTTATTTTAATTCATGATGTTTATTCTAAACATCGGTCAACACAACAGAGCAAAAAATTGAAAAATAAATGAATTTTGAAACAAATACTTAAATTTACTAATAAAAAATATCAGTTTATAATAAAGAATGGAATGGTTAAACTTTAATTTGAAAAAATTGACTTAAATTAAAATTAACAAATGAAATGGATTTTCAACAAAATAGTTAACTTTTCAACTTAATTGATGAATGTCCAACTAAAATGACGAATCTTTAACTGGAATAGTTGAATTTTAAATAAAAAAGATGAGTTCTGACCTAAAACAATGATTCTTCAACTGAAACTATTGCATTTTCAACAGTAAACAATTAATTTGTACTAAAAAACATAAATTGTCTATCAAAATTTAAATAATTAAACTTTCAGTTAAAAAATTAATGCTCAACCAAATAATTGAATTTCCAATCACAACTATGGGATAAACAATTGGAATAAGTTACTTTACTTTTCACAACAACAACAAAGCTTTCCCAAAAATATGATTGTCAAGAAGACTCATATACATTTTTAAATAAAGTGATGAATTTTTAAATAAAATTTTTAATCTTTGTCTTCGAAATAGAGGAATTTTAAAACGGAAAGATGAATTTTCAAGTAAAATGATTATTTTTTTACTAGAATAATTGAACTTAAAAAAATGAATTTCCAACACAGAAAATTCATTTTCTCCAAAAAAGATGAATTTTCAACTAGTATATCTAAATTTTCAATAAAGAATGCATAATTATATTTGCAACCAAAAAAAGGAATTTTGAAATCAAATTATGAATCTTCAACTTGAATAGTAGACTTATAGGTATATAACAAAAATATGAACTTTTAACTATAAAGAACAATTTGCTACAAAAAAAATTTTTTCTCTTACAGATTAAATAAATTTTTAAGCAAATAGTTAGATTTCTGGATGTAAAATATATTTGTTTGAACCAAATAGTTCAATTTTTATTTAAAAGATAAAACAATTTCGTCCAAAAATATAAGTTAAAATTTCTGGTAAAAATGTAATTATTACCAAACAACAAAAAACAGCTGAAGTGCAGAATAGGGACGTCACCTATTTTTTAGCCGGAAGAATAGTTGTTTTCTTTTATCGACAAAAAAATCATTTTTAACATAAAAAAACAACAAGTTTTTAATAAAATATTTAAATTTTCGGTAAAAAATTCCTTTTTTTCAAAGAAAAAACAAGTTTTCAATCAAATAGATCATTTTTCGACTATAGAAATAAACTTTAATTCAAATGTTAAAACTTCTATGACAAAAATTAATTTTTATATGTTTCATATTTTAATTTCAAGAATGAGATTAACTAACAAAAATTATTTTCTACAAAAAAACGTCGATTTTTTTACCAAAAATGTCGTTTATTTTTAATGCGTGAATTTTTAATTTACACAAAGAGGCAAACTTACATCCTTTTTGTTAAATTTTCAATTGGAAAAGCTGAATTTCAACCCAAAGTGAGACGATTAAATTGACAATAAAAAAAATTAATTTTCAACCAAACTGATGAATATTTTCAAGTAAAATTCTGAATCTTTAACTGGAATGGTTGACTTTTGCCCTCCGAAAAACTAAATTTTTAACAAAATAATATTAATTCTCTACAAAACAGCGATTTTTTCACAAATCACAACAATTTAAAAAAAATGGTTTCATTTTTTAATAAAGAATATCAATTTTCAACCAAATCGATGAATTTTCATTCAAAAATAGAATAGTTGAATTTTTCGTTGAAAATCTAGTTCTTAACAACAACAAAAAAACAGATTTACAGAAAAATAGTTAAATTTTTTACTAGAATAGTTAAATTTTTTGTTGAAAAATTGATTTTCAACAGTGTAGTTATATTTTTAAAAAGAGATCAATTTTCAATTAAAATGATGAATCTCGAAACAAAAAAATAAATTTTTAACAAAAGTGTGTAGCTTTTAACTGCATCTAGATAAGTTTTCAGGAAAAAAAGGTAAATTAACAACGAAGACTGCGAAACAAATATATTAAAATTCGAAAATATTTCCTTTTCTAAATACTACTTCCAGTCTAAAAACTACTTGAAGCACTTTCTTTTTCGAAAATTTGGAGAAAATTTTTAATTGTCACGAATTTTGACTTGAAACAGAGATTTTTTAAACTCCTTTCTTCTAAATCACAGTTTTAATAATTTTAAAATTTTAAAACTTTCAGTCGAAAAAATTAATTTTCTATAAATCAAATGGATTTTCAACAAAAGAGTAAACTTTTCAACTGAAAAAGTGGCATTTTTAAATCAAAAACTAAAATAAATTAATTTGAAATCAAAACATAAATGTTCAAGCAAAGAAATGAATTTTTATTTAAAATGATGAATCTTCGGCTAGAAAAATTAATTTTTAACTAAAGAGTTTAACTTTCAACCAAGTATAAAAAAGATAATTTTACAAGAAAAATAGTAGATTTATTAACAAATTGTGCAATTTTGAGTTAGAAAATATAAATTTTTTGTAATTGACACTTATGTGTATTTTCAGTTGAAGAAATTAATTGTCAACAAAACTGATGAATTTTCAACTGAAATGATGAATCTTAGACTGGAATAGTTAAATTATATGTACCAAAAATATGGATTTTCAAACATAAAGAAAAATTTTCTACAAAAAAAGGAAATTTCTTTACAGAGTACACAAGTCTCATACAAATAGTTTAATTTTTAGATAAAAAATATAAATTTCTGATCAAATAGTTGAATTTTTATTTAAAAGAAATATAAACTTTCAACAAAAAATATAGTAGTTAAATATTCTGGTAAAAAGAGAATTCTTAATAAAACAAAACAAAAACGAATTTTGAGCAAAAATGTTAAATGTTTAAATCAAATAACTGAATTTTTAGTTCATAAAATTGATTGGTTAGTTTGCAGGATAAAGGCGTCACCTGTCACCTCTATTTTGGCAGGAAAAGAATTTATTTGTCAACAAGCTATTAGAATCTTTAATTGAACGATAAATGAATCGATTTGATGAGGCAAAAATTAAAAATTATTGTTACTTTTGTTACTACGATGTCTCAGATATGGGTCTGTCACGATATATCGTAATGATCATATTTGACGAGAAGTTGGAAATGGGTAGTGATTTAACCAACATTATTCTTTTTACTAGTCGTAGGGGTGCCTTTCCATCCGCACGAAAGGTTGGAAAAGGGTAAAAGTTATGACAAGATTACTTTAGTGACCTGTCAAATAGGTCTTGCTGGCCGTTTGCATATATAAAAGTACCTGAAGGATAAGTTTAATATGATCATTCCGAAATCGTGACATACCCATATTTAAGATATCGTAGTTAAAAAAGTAAAAATACAATTTACATTTTACAATTTATATTTCTTCTTTTAAATACAAATTATACTCCAAAACTTACTTGAAGTACTTATACTTATGTCAAATTGGGAAAAAGGCACCTTCAATGTGTGACGAATGCACATGCCAAACATTCGCTGATCCAAGTCAAATTATATTTCTTCACGAAAAATCCTTGTCCTAAAATAAAAAAGATAACTCTCTTCTAAAATTCCCTGTCACAAGTCAGGATACAGAGCATAATCTAACGTGCAGCTCTGCACAAGTGTGCAGTTCTGAATGGAAAGTGTGCAGCTCCGAATTTGTGTTGGGGAGGTACTTTTGAAATTATTTTAAATTAATCAAGTTCGAATAAACTAAAAATAACTTCAACAATTAATAAGGAAAAAACAGTTTTAGAGGTATTATCTTATATGAATACAACTTACACGAAAAGATGCAAGATACGAGTATGAGAGTAGAGAAAGATGTTTTCTTTTCAAAAGTGATTTCTCGAGTGAATGATTTCCTTTTTTTTTTTTTTAGTTTTCGTGTAAAGGCTGGGCCGTGCAGTTCTGAAATTTGCTTAGATTATGCTCTGTCAGGATAGATGAGCAGTAAGCTAATAAAATAAGACACCACTTATCACGAACAACACTTCTAACTTCTGACTTTCGATAGCGCATTGTTATCGCGTGTTTACAACAGATCGACACCAACCGGCAGCGTTCGGTTTCACTCGTATCACGTCGATGACCTACGCCAATCGTCGTATATTAATGTTGCCAAAAAGAACTCGTCCAATTGCAAACAGATAAGTGATCAGAGAAAGAGAGAGAGAAAAAGAAAGAGATCAATCGTCCCTGAACTGAATACTGATGCCCCCGTCGAAAACTAGTTTGTCTTTATATTTCGTTTATTAGCAGTGTCGGAAAGTACACTCGGAGCCCCGGGGCGCAGGGCTGAAAATAAATTTCTCAGAAACGGATCACAGAACGGTCCCTGTAACCATATTGTAACCTATATTTGAAAAATGTGTATAATAATATGAACGCTTCCTAGAGGCAGGCATTTGAAAAAAACGCAAAAACCCGGGATTTTCTGTGAAAAGAAACTAAAAATTATCAGGGGTTCCACGCAGTCACTGCCTGATAACTTTTTTTCTCAAATCACTTCTTCAGTCACTCTTTAAAATAAAAGACGACGGTAGACCCTTTTCTTTCAATAAACATTTCAATTCAAGTCTATTGCTATTTATAAATTATCTTGAATTCTTAAAAAATATTACTAGGTATTTTTAAAGATTCGGAGAAATTTTCAATAGATTTCAATAGTTTGAAGGGATTTAAAGGATTGCATGCTATATTTAAAACACCAAAGGCATTTTCAAGAGTTTTTAATTGAACATATTCTGCGGAATTTTAATATATTTTTCAACTAATTATGTAATTGATCCTGAGGGTCAATTGATAGAGTGTTCCAATAATTATTTCAAATCACACGGTATCCTTAAAATATTTAAAAAGTTTCAAGCGATTCTGGAGGATTTTAAATATCTTATATTATTTTAAAATTTTACATGGAAATTTTGAATTGATTGATGTAATTTAAGGAAATTTCAAACTATTTCAAATATCAAGAAATTTCAAAAGATATCGAAGGATTTAACTACTTAATGCAATTTTAAACAATTCCCATAATTTTTTATTTAATTCAAAAGCTTGAAGGGCTTTCAAAGCTTTGGAAGTATTTTAGAATATTCAAAAATATATATCAGGCATTTTCAAGAGACTTAAACATGTACAAAGTATTTACAAAGCAATTCCAAGGTTTATAATAATTTTAAAGGATTTAAACAAATATGAATGCAGGTGTAAAGAATTTGGTAGAATTTCGTTATTTCATTATTAAATGAATTAAAGTACACAGTTTTATAACCAACATTCTTATAGAAACTTTGTTTGTTTCTTAAAAAATTATTTAAAAATCAAACGCATATATTATGCTAAGCAGGTTTTTTTGAAATCTCATTTTCCTATACAATAATTTGTGTTACTGTTTAATAAAGTTTCAGATAAAATGTAGTAGAAATTTTAAAGTATATGAATAGATTTTTTAACCGTATAACATTTGCGTTTCTTGACATTATCATGTCATGAAAACAAAATACTTTTTTTAGAATATTTAGCAAAGATCAAATCTGTCAGACTCAGATATTGGAATCTTAAATTGTAATTTCTTCGCGAGAGGATAGATTTCGGGATGAAACATTTTTGATTGATTTTTATAGGTTTTAAACATTTAGATTAATTTAACGAAAATCCCGTGGAAACATTTTGTATTCTAGTTTCGATCGAAAGGACTCAAAATACAATAAAAAATCGCAAAAATGAATTATATATTTTAAAAGTCCTGAAAAATTTCTTTTAATAATTTGTTTATAGGACTTGACAATTAGGTGTAATTTTACGAAAATATCTTGAAAAAATATAATATTCAAATTTTGATTTCGATCCAAGTGATTCAATATCCATGATTAAATCTCAAAAAAGGAATGATAATTTTCAAAAAGTCCTCAATAATTTTATCTGAATAATTTTTTATTGTACTTGACAATTAAGGTGAATTTTAAGAAAATACGATGGAAAAATAGAACAATCAAATTTCGATATGAACGATTAAAAATACATGGAAAAATCTTTAAAAAGGAATTATAATTTTTCAAAAGTTGTAAAAAAATTTATTTTTTCTAGTTTTTGGTTGTACTTGACAATTAGGTTTAATTTTACGAAAACACAGTGGACAAATAGAAATTTCAAATTACAATAAAAACGTTTTAAAATACGAGGAAAAATCTCAAAAAGCAATTATAACTTTTGAAAAGTCCTAAATAATAATTTTATTTTAGCCATTTTTGTTGGACTTAATAATTTAGTTTAATTTCACGATAATACTGTTGAAAATTTAAACATTAAAATTTTGATCCAAACGATTAAAAATACAGGAAAAAATCTCAAAAAGGAATTATAACATTTAAAAGGCCTACAAAATTTTATTTAAAACTTTGTTGATTGGACTTGATAAATTAATTGAATTTTACGAAAATTCCGTGAAAAAATAGAAAATAAAAATTTTGATTTAATCGACTCAAAATACAGGAAAAAATCTCAAAAAAGAATTATAAGTTTTAAAAAGTCTTAAATAATTTTATTTCAAACATTTTTTCATAGAACTTGAACATTTAGTTAGATTTTATCAATTTTTTGGCAGGGATTTTAATTTTAGTTTAATTTCACGAAAATACTGTGGAAAATTTTAAAATTTAAATTCTGTTTCAAACGATTCAACACAGAGAAAAAATTTTCAAAAAAGGGTTTATAGTTTTTGAAAATTCATAACAGAAGTTATTTTTTCCATTTCTTGGTAGGGCTTGACAATGTAGTTTAATTTTACGAAAATACAGTGGGAAAAAGGAACGTTTAAATTTTGGATCCAAACGATTCAAAATTCGTGGAAAAATCTCAAAAAGGAATGATATCTTTTGAAAAGTCCTCAAAAATTTCATTTTAACAATTTTGCGTAGGACTGGACAAATTGGTAGTTTAATTTCACAAAAATACAGTGGAAAAATAGAAAATTCGAATTTCGATCCAAATGATTTAAAATATGAGGAAAAATCTGAAAAAGGAATTATAACTTTTGAAAATTCCTAACAAATTTTATTTTAACCGTTTTTTATAAGACTTGACAATTTAGTTTAATTTCAAGAAAATACCGTGGAAATTTTGATTTGAACGATTCAAAATGCAGGAAAAAATGTCAAAAAAGGGATTGTAATTTTAGGAAAGTTCTAAAAAAAGGTATATTTTCCATTTTTGGTAGGGTTTGACAATGTAGTTTAATTTTAAAAAAATATAGTGAAAAATAAAAAATTTAAATTTTGGATCCAAATGATTCAAAATACGATGAAAAATCTCAAGTAGGAATTATAACTTTTGAAAAGTACTAAATCATTTTATTTCAACAATCTGTATAGGACTTGATAATTAAGTTTAATTTTACGAAAACACACTGGAAAAATATAAATTTCACATTTCAATCCAAACGTTCCAACTAGTGGAAAAATCTCAAAAAGAAATTATAACTTTTGAAAAGTCCTGAATAATGTTATTCTAATAGGTTTTTGGGGGCTTGACAATTTAATTTAATTTCAAGAAAATACCATGGAAAATTTAATATTTTGTTCCAAACGATTCAACATACAGGAAAAAGTCTCAAAAAGGAATTCTAACTTTTAAAAGTCCTAACCAATTTTATTTTAACATTTTTTGATAATACTTGCCAATTTAGTTTAATTTTACGAATCACCGTTGTAAATAGAATATTCGAATTTCGATCCAAACAATTTAAAATTCGTGGAAAAATGTGAAAAAGGAATTACAAACTTTTGAAAAGTCATAAATAATAATTTTATTTTAACCATTTTTTCGGCGATTTGACAATTTAGTTTAATTTCACGAGAATACCGTGGAAATTTTCAAAATTTTAATTCTGATCCAAACGATTTAAAAAGCAGAAAAAAATCTCAAAAATGATTTATAACTTTTAACAGTCCTAAACAATTTTATTAAAAAATTTTTTCGATTGGATTAAAAATTTAGTTTAATTTTATGAAAATACCGTGGAAAAATAGAAAATTTAAATTTTTATCCAAACGATTCAAAATACAGGTAAGAATCTCAAAAAGGAATTATAGCTTTTATAAGTATCGAAAAATTTTATTTAAAATCTTTTTTATTATATTTGACTTTTACGAAAAGACCATGGAAAAAGATAAAAATCCAATTTCGATCCAAACGATTCAAAATACAGGAACAAATCTCAAAAAAAAAATAACTTTTTAAAAGTCCTGAATAATTTTATTTTAATCATTGTTTAACGGACTTGCCAATTTAGTTAAATTTTATGAAAATACAGTGGAAAAATAGAAAATTTAAATTTAAATCTAAACGATTCAACATACAGGAAGAATTCATAAATTATGAAAAGTCCTACAAAATTTAATTTTATGCATTTTTGGTAGGGCTTGATAATGTAGTTTAATTACACGAAAATACAGTGAAAAAAATTTCCATTTCGATTCAAGCGAATCAAAATACTTGGAAAAATCTCATAAAAGGGAATATAATTTTTCTAAAGTTATACCAAAATTTATTTTTGCCATTTTTTAGTAGGGCTTGTCATTTTAATTTAATTTTACAAACATACCGTGGAAAAATATAAAATTCAAACTTCGACCTAAACGATTTATAATACTTGGAAAAATCTCAAAAAGGAATTATAACTTTTGAAAAGTCCTAAAAAATTGTATTTGAATTATTTTATATAAGACATGACAATTTGGTTTAACTTTGCAAAAGATACAGTGAAAAAAAATTCAATTTTCGAATTCAAGGATTCAAAATACAGAAAAAATCATAAGAAATGAGTTAAAATACAAGCAAAAATCTTAAAAAGTACATTAATTTAAGAAATCGAAGTTTCAGACACCCTACAAATTAACGGGATTATATTATAGCCACACCAAGCAAATTTTTTATTAAAATCATATTGATTCTTACCTTCAATCCCACCAAGTTTTGTAATGCCTGACATTGCGTTTTAAAATTTATTTCTAACACTTCTGACATTTCAAACCAGCGGGGCAACATCTTCGTAATGAATTTATCTGGTTTGATTTTAAAATACCGTATGCAACTTTACTGTTTGAATTTAACAACTGTGAACAATTTATCAACATAAATATTTTAATTAGTCTCCAATAGTTATCTCAGATGTTACTGTAATCTTTCAACGATTTCCCCGTTACCGACGCAGTTTCTAGAGACTGGCTACTAAGCTTCTGTGACTTGGCGTTGTCATCCATTTCCACACATGCTTTTTCCACTAGGAGACGAACACTTCTGCTATCTGGTCACCTCGCTCTTTTACTACATTTTAATTATTTTATTTGAATCGGAAATCATATTTTGTTAATTTTTATACAATATATACGTATTGCATTCCTATTTTCTTCTTTTTTGGTCAAGTTAAAATGCACCAGACACTTGCAATCAGTGAATTAAAATACCATGTGGTCAGCTGTCACAATAAAATAAATTAAATATATTATATATATTATAATATAAATTAAATATATATATTTATCAATGATATAGCAACTTTAATTGACCAGACAGACCTCCATAATATCAACTATCATTTTTAAAAAATTAGCACGATATTTCAACTTCCCCGTTTTTAAATTGGCGGGAAAAATAACATGGGACGGTCGGTAATTTATGGTTTTAAAATGTATCACATGCCCTTAAAAAATTTTGAAAACTTCAAAGCCATCTGATTACATAGGCCCACAAAGAAAAGTTGTCTGCACGAGACAAGTGACCCGGCTACCCGTATGGATTTTAAGCCGCTGAATCCGACTATGGCCTCAGAATTTCTCCTACGCATCTCAGTTTTCCCCTAGATGCAGAAGAAAAGTAAAACGCTAGGGATAATTTGTACGTTATTTTGATGATAATAGTATACGCAAAACTAGACACATTGATATTATATTCTTGACTGCAACGACTTACAGAGATTTAATTTGTACACAGTAATTCTTTAATGTGCCTTCTATTTCCCCTAGCTTGGGTAATTCTAGGGAAATAGAAGTTCTTTCTTATATTATATAGATTTACACGGAAAAATAAGAAAAACCTAATATCCCTTACAGTTTTGCGTGCGAAATCACCCAGTAATAAGCGATTTTTCTCCGTCTAAAAATCCCCTAACGGGAACAGAAAAAGTGCAAATCCCATTCCTCTTAATCGACTTCGTATTTAAAAAAAGCATTTATTTAACCTATTTTTCATTATTAAATCTTTTTATAACTTATAAATTTGAAAAATATTCAAATTTACATTTATTTAAATTTTAATAATTTATTCGAATGTGTTAAAAATGCATTAAAGAAACCAATTTAAATGTGCGAATTAAAATAATTTTAACTCTACAGAGGCGGACTTGAATTGATCAAGATTAAATTTTCAAAACTTATATTCCACATGAAGGAATTAAAACAATTTCTTACACATATTTTGTGAACTTATTAGAAGGAATTGATTAATCTCAAAATGCGAACACTTTTGGGGAATAGAACACATCTGTGTGAGGTGTATTTGTCGGTACAATTAAAAGAAATTAAATATATTGAAAACACGTTCTCTTACGAGGACTAGAAACATATGCGGCGGCCGCTATGGAAATAGAAATAAATTAGTTTCGGAGATTTCTTATTCTTATAATGACATTTTAGACAGATGGAAAAATTGCGCATTCAAAATAATAGAATATTCTTCACTATTACGCTAAAATCAGAAAATATTAATTTTTCTCTATTCAACGCTTATTGCCGGGCAGTCACTTGACCCGTCCAGACAACTTTTCTTTAGTGGGCCTGTGTGACCAGAAATTCCCTAGGCTTTTCCAAAATTTTGCATCTAGAGAGAAAATGAAACAAGCCCGAAAAATGTGAGGTTCAAATTCAGATTTAGCACGTAATTCTGCAAAGAATATGGCATTTTTGTTATTTTCCCCGGTAAAAATCTAAATAATATGAGAAAGACATTCAATTTCCATAGAATTACCTGATCTAGAGAAAACAGAATACACACTAGAGAATTTATGTGTGCAAATTAAGTCTTTAGAAGTCGCGGCACTTAAGAATATAACATCCATGTGTCTATTTTCGCGTATACTAGTATTATCAAAATAACTTGTTTTTTGCAGACAAATCTTTTGTATGGTCTGCGTGACTAGAAAATACCTAAGTTTTTCCCTACTTTTTTGCATCTAGGGGAAAACTTATACATGTGGGACAAATACTGAGGCCATATTCAGATTTAGCGACTCAAAATCCATAAGAGTAGCCTAGTTAATTGTCTCGTGCAGACAACTGTTTTTTTGTGGGCCCGTGTTATCTTTGAAATTTACATTTTTCATCCGTTACGTTTTTTTATTATTTATATTTAAAACGGATTTCAAACATTTTTTCAGATTTTGAAAACTTTCAAGAAGTTTCCTCACGATACTCCAGATTATTCTTTCAAAATTTTTGAAATCGTGAAACATTCTCCAGTAATTAATATTTCTACATAAAAAATGGACATTTTTCATCCATTAAAATTTTTAAAACTGATTAGCCATATGTTTATCTTTTGAAATTTTCAAAATTTTTGAAACAATTCCTTTCCAATTTTGAAAACTCTCTAAAAGTTTCCTTAAAATATGTCAGATTTTTTTTTTAAAGTTTCAAAATCTTTTCTAATATTCTCAAAGAATTATTGTTTCCAAATAAGTAAACATTTTACAATTTTCATACGTTCAATTTTCAATTTATTTATTTTAAAACTGATTAACCATCTATTAAGGTTTTCAAATTTTTTTCAACATGTTTTTTCTCCAAATTTTGAAAACTTTCAAGAAGTTGTCATAAAATATTTTAGATTTTTCTTTGAAAATTTTTAAAATTTTCATGCATATTTTATAATAATTAATTTCTCCAAGTATAAAATCACTTTTACATTTTAAATCCTACATATTTTTCTTAAGGGCATGTGATACTTAAAGTTTCCCCGGATTTTTTTCCGCAAAAACGAAAATTTTTTTTAAATTGAATTCGGAGATGCTATAAAATATCATAACGGACGTCACCGGACCCTTTTTTGAGGGATAACAACAAGCAAAATTTATTATGCTAAATAAAAATGTTATGCATATGCATTATTTTGAGGTTACGTCGTTTTTCATTTCTGCCTTTCCGATAATCTGGAAATTATTTATGAAATAAACATTTTTGATTGCCTGCAAACAAGGTTAGTTCCGGGAGATTAGTTACTATGTTTATTTGTATGTCCAAAGTTTTCGTCAAAAAATATTGTGTAGTTTGGAAGTAACGCTCGGGTGAATTGTAACACACATAACCTCAAAATATACACGCACGTTGTTAGCAATATCAAAAATTTTTTGATAAAAAAACAGAAAAATTGTGCGGGGACGTCCATTAGCATGTTCGCTATCATTTCCCAGATTTTGAAGGCAAAATATTTCTTATCCTAGGAAAAAAGCCGGGAAATCTAACACTGAAAAAATCGATACTATTTCCTAAGCGCTATGGAAATTAATCACATTTTGCTAAATTAAAACTTTTTTGAATTAACCTACAAAAAAAGTGTGTGGGGACGTCCGTTAGCATGTTCGCTATCATTTCCCAATTTTTTAAGACAATATATTTATTATTCTAGAAAAAGGCCGGGGGAACCTAAAACTGCTAAAATAGACAATTGTCTAAGTATCATATGCTCTTAACTTTTGACATTTTAAAGAAGGTTCCTTAAAATATTTCAGAGTTGTCAATTAAAAATTGTTTAATCTTATAAAATTTTCTCTACGAATTAATTTTTACAAATATATATTATTTTAAATTTTCAATACAGTAAATGTTGAAATTATTTTTAAATTATTCGAAAACTTGTAGACCATCTGATTATCTTCTAAAATAGGTAACATTTTTCTTATTTTATTTTTTAAGCTTTTAGAAAGTGTCGTTAAAATATTTCAGATTCATGTTTTGCAATATTCGCTAAAAATTAATTTTACAAAATTTAAGTTATTTCTAATTCTTAATCCATTCAATTTTTAAAGTATTGCAATTGTGTTTAAATTTTTGAACCATCGGATTAAAATTTAAAATGATTACAATTTTTACTACATTTTTTTTTATTTTACAAAATTTAAAGACTTTTCCTTAAAATACTTCAGATTTTTATTTTAAAAAATTTTAAATCTTTGGAAATAATCTGTCCAAAGATAAGTTATTTAAAATTTTTATGCGTCTCAATTTTTAAATAATTCTAAAACCATTTCAAACCTTTTAAATCTTCTGATTAATTGAAAAAATTAGTTTCTTACAATATTTTAGATTAAAAAAAAAATAGAATCATTAAAAATGTTAAAACTTTCTCAATTTTGTAATTATTGTAAATCTCTTTTGTCTAACTTTTAAACTATCTGAATATATTTTTAAATGAGTCTAATTTTTCTTACATTTTTTTAAATTTTGAAAATTTTTAAGATCTTTCCTTAAAATATTTCAGCTTTTTCTTTTATCATTTTTTTAATTTCTTAAAACATTCTCCAAAAATTAATTTTCCAAATACGAAATTATTTGAAAATTTTCCAGACTATTCCATTTTTAAATTATTATAAATCATTTTTAAAACTTATAAACCTTCTGATTATATTATAAAATAAGTCGATTATTTCCTATACATATTTATTTTTTTATTTGTTGAAAATTTTTAAGAAGTTTCAGTAAAATATTTGATATTCGACATTAAAATTTTTTTAATTATTGTAAAATCTTTTTAAAACTTTTAAACCATCCGATATCATTGAAAATCAGTCAAATTTTTCATACGCTTTTTTTAATTTGAAAGACTTTAAACATGTGTCCTTAAAATAATTCAAATTATTCTTTTACGAATTTTTAAATCTTTTAAAATATTTTGCAAGGAACTATTTGCCCAAATATAAATTATTAAAAATTTTTATTCGATTCAATTTTTCAATTGTTCTGATATCATTTCACAACTTCAAAGCTATTTGATTAATTTGTTAATGAGTTTATAAATATATTCCAGATTTTTTTTTTTAATTTTTCGAAATATTTTACAAAAATTAATTTTTCCATTTATAAAATCATTAATAAATTTTAAACCATACCATTTTCAAATTGTTTCTGGAATACTTTTTGTTTTTTATCTTTATGTTATGTTTTATGTTTTCTTTTTATTTTTAAATATTTCATAAGAGTCTGTTCTTCTTTATTCATAACGTGTCCCCTAAGCGTTTACATGACTTCCATTCCATTCTTCTCCTAATCCATCCTCCCCTAGAATCTTAACCGCATTCTCTTTGCCAGCTTCCTTTATATTCCATTCCTCTCCCACATACTTCCCATACATGCTCCCATGTTTCCTCCTCCCATTCACATATTCTACACTTTCTGTTCTGTTCTTTTTCCCAATACATCCCCTCCCTTACCTCGCTTTCCAATTTAAATCTTCTTATTCTGATCCACCTTCTCTCTCCCCATCCCTTTTCTAAATACTTTGGTACTCCTTCCTTTTTTATCATCTTATACCATTTACTATATTTTGATTCCTCAATCCTCTCCCATATTCCTATTAATTGTCTTTCCCTCTCCCTTTTGTCCAGTTCTTCATAGTTTACTCCGGACCCATCTTCTATTTCTCTAGCATTAAAGAACTCCCTCCTTTCTTCTTCCCATCTCGTTAATTCGATCGCCCTCCCTCTCCTCTCTTCTACCTCTATCAAACACTTTCTCGCCAAGTCCCCTCCCTTTCCATTCCTCAGCTTCGTCTCAAATTTTCATACCCTCTTTCCCACTCTAATACTTAACTTATCCCTTTGCGCTTCTTTTCTCACCATATATCCTGGCGTCCTCCAGTCTGCGCCAAGTGTCCACCTTATATACCTTCCTTGTAAACTCTCAATTTCTTTCCGTACTTTCCACCCCCATATCCCTGCTCCATAACATAATACCGGCCATACAAGCGTATCGAATAACCACATTCTCCTTCTCGAATTTTTTTCAACTTTCTTTTCCTATTCCTCATATCTGTTTTATTACCCTTGCTGCTTTTTTATCCTTTCTCTTATATGAGCTCTATGATCTCCATTCATCCATTACATCTCCATTACATTTAAATCCCACTTTTTTGCAACTAAGCATTTCTCTGATCGTTTAATTAGGCCCGCCACCCCTTCTTTATCCTCTGCCATCAACACTAGACCAATTTTAATTTTAATTTAGTAACTTTAAATTCGTAATAAGCGACCCCAAAAACCCCATAGTAGAGATTTTTCAGTTCGTATATCTCTTTGTAAATATTTAAAAGCGTCATATTGAATACAAAATTTCAACATTCTGACATTAGATTCGTAATCAGCTGTTTTATGAATTTTAAAAAAATGAGTCATATGGAAAAATTAAAAACGCCTCTGCATTCGTCTCGGAAATATCTCGGTGTCCGCTTTTTTGTTTAAACAATTCTTTAAAAAATCATACTATTTTTTATCTGCCTGCAATTGTTATAAACAAACTATGCGTCGGATCGAAAAACCAAGTGCACTTTTGCATTCCTTTCCAAAATATCTAAATGTATTCTTTTTTAAACCTATTTTCTAAACAATCAGCGCATTTGTTTCTCAGCGAATTGTTGCTGCGTGTCTGTATATATGGAATTCAAACTAGTATAATTTATTTTTTACATTCTCATCAGAGAAGCAATTAGATTTGTGTAAAATTTGACCCCCCCCCCGCCCCAGTTTTTGTCAAATGTTCACGTTTTAAGACCCCCTGAATCCGAAAAACAGGTTTTTACGAATGTGTCTGTATGTATGTCTGTCTGTCTGCCTGTGAACACGATGACTTTTGAAAAAATTAATCTAGTAGATTGCTCTCTGGCACACTTGTCTAGTGTTCTAAACTAAAGGTTAAGTTCGTCAGCCAGCCATTTTGGATGAGAATTCACAAAGTGCGCAAATTTTGAATATTTTTGAGACTACTTTTTTAAAACTTCAAAAAATCTCTGTACGGTTATTCATAGCAGTCAAAAAACTTAACAATTTATCCAATGACTTTTTTTGAAAAATCCAAGTTACTAGAGTTATAGCATTTTCAAAATCTAGAAAAACACACTAAAATGAACAATTTAAGTCAAACAACGCATTATATGAAAAAAAGTCAAGAGAAGAAAAACGTTGCTTTTTAAAAGCCTTACAAGATTATGATAACAACTTTTTCAATTTGGTGAAAAAATTAAAAATTTGATCGTACAAAAAATTTTTGAAACCACGTTTTTTCAAGATGTGAAAATTCTATGCACGGTTGTTAATAGTACTTCAAAACTTAAACAATTTATCCTACTTTCTTTATTTATTAAAAGAAAATTATCAGAGTTTCAGCATTTTCAAAATAAAAAAAAAACTAAAATGAACATTTTGAGCCAAAAAACGCAAGATATGAAAAAAAATAAAGAGAAGAAAAACTTTGCTTTTTGAAATCCCTACAGAACAATGATAACAACTTTTTTAATTTGGTTGAGAAGTTGAACACCAAATTTGATCGTACCAAAAATAATGAAAGAACTACAAATTAAGAATGAATCACTTTTCGATAAAAGCTAAGAGAAAAAATGAGACAAAACTTGTTCATCCAAAAAAGAGCTATAATTTTTGATAGGACAGTTAGTTTTTGCTTTAGTCGTAAGAAATAAAATTCTAAATAAAAATATTAAATTTGTTTCAAAAAACGACACAGGGTGTGAACTTAAATTACCAGATAAAAGTTTTTCGCTTAAAAAGATCTATAAATTTATTATTAATTATTTTTTGATAGGACGAGGATAGGCTGCTATATAGGACCCTATATAGGTCCCTGTGTTAGACCCTATGCAGATGCGCAGTAATTTTTATTTAATCGTAAAAAACAACATTATAAATAACAAAATTATAAAAACAAGGAAACAAGAATCAGTATGATTCAATTTTTATGCATATTATGAATTGTAATGATATACATTTATTGAAATGATACATGTTTCAGAGCAGCTTAGAATACAATTTAAAGCAAAATAAGAAACAAATACAAAAATAATTATGATAAATACAATACTCGTGCGAAGCACGAGATACGTGATAAGAATGTATTCGTTAAAGCCAACAGAGATTTAACAAAAGAGAGTTTAAAATCACAAAATTACAATTGTCGGCCTGGTCACCTTAGATTTTAAAATGTCTGTGACTGAATGCGGAAGAAATGCAAAGACTAAGCGCGTTGTGCGATTGTCTTCAGTCGCGTGCCGTAGGTGCGCTCAAACTCTCGAGCTAAGCTTTTTTAACGGAAGAGAAATCACAATCACAAAATTACAGTGGTGGATGTTTGCAGTCTTAATGTTAAAAGTTTCCATAAGATTGTGCGAAAATATAAATACCGAGCGCGAAGCGCGAGATAAATTAAACATCCAGAGGTGTTTCTACTTTTTCGATATGATCTTAGTTTTTTTAAAAAATTAATTACCCAAATTTGAAATCCATATCTGTGGCAAACTTCAACGACGTATGAAATGCATTATTTTTCAATTCATCTGTTTTCGTATCATGTATATTGGTAAAATTTTGAAAGAAGAAATTTACATCAGAATTTATTATAAGTAGCACTATTAATGAATCACATAAGTAAATCGGTGAATAAATATAATTTTGTTCGTTTTTTATGTCGTTCGTCCAAAAACTTTATTTACTTTTTTTGGATCTTTTTATTTTTGACTTTTTTTTATGCCATCAAAATTTGAATTTTCAAAAAAATTCAAATATTTGTTACGTTAATATGGTAGGGTGTTTAAAAATCAAAGCTTTTCTCCTTCTGACTTTTTTTATAGTCAACACTAAGGCATTCTCTGCCCAAAATAAACATCACAAATGCTTTTCGTACACTAATAGCACATCTCGACAACTGAGAAAACAGTTTTGTGATCAATATTATTTATCCATTAAAAATACAATAATGAAATATTCTCATAATCGAAATTTTGTTTAATATTTGTTCTAAATTATTGTTTAATTTAAAATAAGAATAATTGTATAAAAATGTGATACAAAAAGAAATTGAAAAACACGTGAGTTTCAAATGAAACAAATTTTGCAGGTTTAATTCAGACTGATTTAACGCGACTTTTCTTTTTTTTATTATTTTTTAAATAATAGTTTTATTTTTGCACGCGTTTTTTGTAATATACAAAAATATAATGCAAATTTTCAAACAACATTTTTTATCCAAAAACACATTCGTTCAATTATCGTTATTTTAAATTCAAACAATAATTTGTAGAAACTTTAAACATTAAAAAAGTTTTTTCTTTGGTATAAATATTTTATTATTCTATTGGAAAAAATCTTTTTTAACAAACAGTTTGTTAATTGTTCAAATTAGGGAGTTGTCTAGCCCGCATATTGTATAATTCGGAAATCTTCTGTCGGGAATTCTCAAATTCGGTAACATTATAAATTGTCGAGACTTTTCCAATTCAGGACTTTTATATTTCGACTATGTTGTTATGCGCAAAAGAACGTTTAGATATTTTTAAAAAATAACCGAATTGCTGTTAGGCAATTCGGTGTTTCTTTATTAACTTTTTTATACAATTATTGTCGT
>NC_046666.1:94310527-94313868 GCF_010883055.1 Belonocnema kinseyi
TTCTACAGCATAAAATTTTAGGTCTGGATTTTAGGGAATTTTTTGGAATTTTTTTTCGATTTTTCAATATTTTGGGGGTTGAAAACGGAGTGTTCCGGATGATATAGGGGAATGAAACTTTTTATAGTGTCTTTGGACATCAGATGGAACCATTCTACAGCATAAAATTTTAGGTCTTGATTTTAGGGAATTTTTTTTCGATTTTTCAATATTTTGGGGGTTGAAAACGGGGTGTTCCGGATGAAATAGGGGAATGAAACTTTTCTTAGTGTCTTTTTATATCAGAGGGAACCATTCTACAGCATAAAATTTTAGGTCTGGATTTTAGGGAATTTTTTGGAATTTTTTTTCGAATTTTCAATATTTTGAGGGTTGAAAACGGGGTGTTCCGGATGAAATAGGGGAATGAAACTTTTTTTAGTATCTTTGGACATCAGATGGAACCATTCTACAGCATAAAATTTTAGGTCTGGATTTTAGGGAATTTTTTGGAATTTTTGTTCGATTTTTCAATATTTTTGGGGTTGAAAACGGGGTGTTCTGGATGAGATAGGGTAATGAAACTTTTTTTAGTGTCTTCGGACATCGGGTGAAACCATTCTAAAGCATAAAATTTCAGGTCTTTAAGTTATGGGACTTTTTAGCATTTTTTTCAGTTTCATTATATTAGGGGTAGGAAACGAGCGTGTTCCGGATGAGACAGGGGAATGAAACTTTTTTTATCATCTTTGGAAGTTAAGTAGAACGATTCTGAAGCATAAAATTTTAGGTCTGGATGTTAGAGGATTTTTCCCGATTTTTCGCTATGTTAGGGGTTGAAAATGAGGGTGTTCCGGATGAGATAGGGGGTTGAAACTTTTGCGGGTAACTTTTTTCATCAAATAGACCTATTTGAAACTTTTAAATTTTAGGTCTCGCACAAAAAAATTTTTTTGTAAATTCGTTTTTTTTAAAACGTTGCAAACTTCAGCGAGGTGTCCAGGACCCCTTCTATTTTGATTCTTGATAAAAGTATCTTCAACATTAATTAAGTTGTTTGTTGTTTCATCATGGAGAGAATTAGCCTTTTTTCTTTTGTGACGACTGCTGTATCATCGCTTATATTTCTTCCGATGTTATTCCTGACTCTCCTCTGTACAACTTAAGTCCCTTCAATGTAGTCTCCTCGCCTTGCATTCTGAGTATGTATTTTGCCTGTAAAAGTGACCTTTTGTCCTTCCTTTCTCCTGGTGATGCATCATTTGCTATCGCCAATTTCAATTTTGCAAAATTAAGCACTTTGTCGAAAAACGGTTGTTTCCATCGTGGGGCAATTAACTTTACAAGGATTGGCCTGTTCCTAGATGCAGAGAAAGTACCCACCCTGCATACAAAAGCAATCACATGTTCTTTGATGTTAACACCAGCTGTGCTTACTATATCCAGTACCTTCCCCAGTAATTAATTTTTCGTTTCCTCCTTATCAGCAACCTTGAATAACATTAAATTGCAGGACCTGACCGATATTTCCATACTTTCAATTTTCTTATTCGTTATTTTTAGTTTTTCTTCAATTTCATTGAGTTTCTTTTTAGCATGGGATTGGGTGGATTTGATCTCCTCGATGTATTTCCTCATATCCTCGTTCGTTTTTCTCAATGACCTGATGACGTCCCGAATCTCTAGAAGCAGTGCAGCATGATCATCGGCACATTTTCCAGCTCCAGTTATTGGGTCGGAGAGAGATTTATCCACCAATATTGTCACTGCATGACACCACAAAGTTCACTATGCACAACAGACGTACAAAGCACCGAAGCATAAAAAAAAACACAATTCCCGAGCCAAATTCACGAAATTCTCGGTGAAGTATAGGAGCGATGGCAAACACGTCTTGTCGGCTCGGCTGCCCACACGACACTCCTTCAAGAAAAAAAATGATTGTCCCATAAGTTGCAACTGAAAAATTACTATTACAAAAAAATGAAAGATGTTCTCAATATGGAACTAGACTCGCAACCGGGAAAAATCGGGAAATGAATGTAAATTTGAAAATTGAACTGCAGTTCGAGTATTAAAAATTTAACAGTGATTGATTTTACAAGACGTCTCTGGATCTGTTGAAAATGATCAAATTTACATATCTTAACGTTAAAATTTGAACTAATTTAATACAAAAGCCTTAGTAGTGACACAAGTGTAAACGATCATTAATTTAAAAAAAAAAATCAAATAAGCTGGAGCTTTCTGAATGTTTTAAAGAAAAGAAATAAACTTGAAGCTTCTCAAGAATTTTGAAATCTTAAAAAAATTAAGATTTGTAGGAAGATTTAAAATAATTTTTTATTTCGAAAAAGTGCATAAGTGAAAGATAATGTTAAAAAATATTTCAAAATATTTCAAAAGATTTACAAAATGATTAAAAAAATCTGGAAGCCCTTGAGAAAATTTTGTGTGCCGGATTTTACAAAAATGTTAGGGAAAGTGGGAGTCAATTTAAAATTTCTTAAAAATATTTGGAACAAAATTTGCAGGATTCAATTCAACAACGATTTATATCGAGATTTATTTTTTTTTTTTTAATAAAAAATTCGATTTTTCAGAACTTTGTTGTATCTTTTTAAATACCATGCACATTTTCAAACAAAATTTTCCATCCAGAAATATACATTCGATTATTTTTTCTTCAATTAATAAATAATATTTAATATACAATTCTTTTTATTGTTTAATTTCAGGAATTTTATAGTTCGGATATTTCATGGTTTAGTAATACTCTTTGGTGATTTTTCAAATTCGGTAATATCTCATTGCCCGGAATTTTTATTTTTTATTTTTCGTGTATTTTTCAATTTGACTTTTCTATTTCGGAAATTTTATTATTTGGTTATTTTGCAATTCATGAATTTTACAGTGTCGGGAATTTTATTTTTCGGGATTTTTCAGTCGATTTTTCCAAAAAATAAAATTTCCATTACTGTAAAAATTCCGAAATGATAGCATTGTTACGCAGTTGACTTTGACCTACTTGCGTCATAGATTTAGGTAATCCCACATGTATCCGCTAGACTATAAGTAGGACCATACCTATGGTCTCGAGCTCAGTTCTAATCTTGCCTACGACAATAATTGTATAAAAAAGTTAATAAAGAAACACCGAATTGCCTAACAGCAATTCGGTTATTTTTTAAAAATATATAAACGTTCTTTTGCGCATAACATTTTGGCGATCCTGCCAGGATAGTTCTCAACGATAGTACTTCCTACGGAAATAATTAGACTATCCAACAAGAACTATCTAAGTGACGAACCTTTAGAAAGAACCCGGACTTTCTCCACGGAAAAGCCCGTTAACCAGAAGA
>NC_046666.1:94313968-94340006 GCF_010883055.1 Belonocnema kinseyi
GTAGAACGATTCTGAAGCATAAAATTTTAGGTCTGGATGTTAGAGGATTTTTCCCGATTTTTCGCTATGTTAGGGGTTGAAAATGAGGGTGTTCCGGATGAGCTAGGGGGTTGAAACTTTTGCGGGTAACTTTTATCATCAAATAGACCTATTTGAAACTTTTAAATTTTAGGTCTCGCACAAAAAATTTTTTTTGTACATTCGTTTTTTTTAAAACGTTGCAAACTTCAGCGAGGTGTCCTGGACCGCCTCGCTTGGAATCTGCGAGCTGAATATTTGCAAGTCACGCCTAGATCAACGAGACAGAAAAGAACCAAACATTTGTAGCAGAAAGTAGAGGAATGCGTAACAAGGAAAGGCAAGACGGATTGGAAACTAACTCAGAATGTTTCAAAAACTCTTTGGATCTTATGCAGCACGTACTGGAAACGGATATTCTGTGCTTCATGGAGACTTCGATTTCAAAGGCCCCAACATCTTCACCACCCTGGTTGGATAAGTACAATTTAGTTGTATTGTGCGCTACAAAAGAATATAATAAGGGTAGAGCGAGGGGGGGGGGGTCTTATAGTCGCGTATGAAAGTCACTTATGCGAGCTTGAAATTCTGGAGACTGATTCAGAAACACTAATTCTGAAAATTTCTCACGCAGATTTCCAATTTATTGTAGCTGTAGCCTATTACTATCCAACTAATGTTATTGATGGATCATTGAGGTCTTTAAATTTATCTCTAGGTAAGGCTTGCGAGTAATATCCACATCTACCAGTGTTTGTAGGGGGGCGGGGGGATTTTAATTCTCGAGTAGGTGAAAAGATCGGCTTGAAAGATCCAATTCTAGCACATGGTGATCATGATTTGTGTATAAGAAATTCACTGGATAAAAAAGTTGGCATACGTGGTAGGAAATAGATAGAGTTCTGTGAATGTAAGAATCTGATTATATTAAATGGAAGGATTCCTGGCGATTGTCCAGGTAACTATACTTCTCATGCTTCCCGAGGATTCAGTGTAATTGACCTCGCAGCCTGCCACTGGCACTTCATGGAACTTGTTAAAAATTTTAAAGTACATAATATCATTACACACTCGGATCATATGCCGATAGTTATGAAGACAGGTATTTCATTTGAGACTATTAGAGAAAAAACGCTAGAAAATCAATTTGTGTCATTAAAATGGGACAGTAAATTATTATATTAGTATACACAGAGCATGTGTCATATTTCTTCGGAAGCCCCACCAGAGCTTGACGTCGATGATTTGAATTCCAAATTTATAGAATCCATTAGAATAGACGCTACGAAAGTTGATATGAGGCAAACATGTCACAAGCCTGAAAATCTAACATACAGAAACCGCTGGTTTGATGGGGATTGCGTAGATAGTAAACGATGTGTAAGGAGGTGCCTCAGAGAATGCGTCAAGACTAAATTCAAAATTGAGGTAGATTTAAAAAAATAGAAAGAGGAAAAAAGGAATTATGAAAAATTATTGGAAGAAAAACGCAAGTCATACGGAGAATCAATTACCAGTTCAATTCGATCATGGCGTAATATTAAAACTTTTTGGTTAACAGTCAATAAATTTCGACCACGCACGAACGCACCTCTTTCTGAATCGTCAGGAGTTTTATGTGATAATGATAAACGTACGACACCCGATGTTAGATGCCCCTATAACACGAGAGGAACTGTGCAAAAGTTTAAAAAAATCAAAGGTTAATAAATCTCCGGGACCTGACGGTCTAAGTAGCGAATTTTTAAAAAATCTTCCTGAAAATTGGTTTATATACATTGATGTATGTTTAATAAAAGCATGGACTTGAGCACGGTCCCTCTAGCTTGGGCGAATACTTATATGTCAATGCTGCATAAGAAGGGAGACCGAAATGACCCAGCGAATTGTAGACCTATATCTTTGGTAAACAGTATAACTAAAATATTTATACAGATCTTGCATGAACGTCTTACAGATTGGGCTGACACAACAGGTCTATTACTAGAGTTTTAATCAGGTTTCAGAAAGGGAAGAGGGTGTACGGATAATATCTTTATACTGAACTCTATTATACAGATTCACTTAATTCGTTCTAAGAGAAAGGTATATGCTTTGTTTATTGACTTCGCTAGAGCTTTCCCTTCTGTTAGTCATTCATTGTTATGGAATAAATTATTAAAAATAGGAATTACCTCTAAATTTATCAGAATTTTTAGGAGTCTTTATGAAAGAGCTAATGTCAGAGTTCGAGCACCAAAGAGCCTGTTGGATTTTGTGGATATTACGGAGAGTATCTAACAGGGGGAAGTCCTGAGTCCACTTTTCTTTGCTTTATTTCTCCATGACTTTGAAGACTTTTTCAGGGAGGATGGATTCAAAGGTATTTCGATTGACTCGGGACACGACCTTCTGACTATTGCTTACGCTGACGACTTAGTTATGTTTTCAGATTCACCAGTCGATATGCGAAAGAAAATCAAATGTTTGAGGAACTATTGTGAAATTCATGAACTTAAAATAAATGAACAACAAACTAAGATAGTAATTTTCTACAAGGGAAAGCTTAAAGAGGAATGCTGCACCTTTCTCTAAAATGAGGTATTTACTATAGATCAGATAGATACTATCCAGACCATGTTCTACAAAAGAGTTCTGGGCCTGCCAAGTTTCTGTCCAAACTATGCGATTAGAACGGAAATGGAAGATCCTCCTTTATCTAGTGAGGCCTTGAAGAGTTCCTTAAATTGGCTGGAGAAATTATATAGGATGGATCATTCTAGGTTGCCTATAATTTCCTTGAATAGATTAATGATGCTAGCGCAACAAAAATCGATAAAGGTCAAATATAACCCATGAATAAATTAAAATTAATGGCACAATGTCGTCTTATGACTACTAGGTTTGCGAGTATTACAATTGATGACGAGCGAATTAGATTATATACAGAAGAATACTGTGAATTTTGTAACCGACCCGAACCAGAAAACCTGCACCATCTATTGGTTAAGTGTCCCGCCTACCACGAAGTAAGAAGCTCAATATTTGCATTAGTACATGAAAGTTTAACTTATCTAGATGTAATATTCAGGACTCTAAATGCGTACGCGCGAGAGAATGTTGTGAAATTGTAGCAATTCCTGCGAAAGGTAAGTAAAATCCGTTTAGCGTATTCTTAACTCAATAACAAAGAGCAAAATAATGCAAAAGTTCTCTCCTAAGAAAATACATTCCAAAAATACATATTCCTTGAAAGATTTTTTTACAAATCTTGTTGATAATTTTTACATTATCATCCAAAATGAGAAGGTATTCGTTTTTTGCGAAAAATGACTTTCGCGGATTTCATCAAATGTCGACGTTTTGAGGCCCCTTGAGTCAGAACAACAAGTTTATGCCTCGGTGCCTGCCTGTCTGTCCAACGTCGTCTCTGTTCTTGTCGTTGGTTTTGTTGTTGTTGCCTGTATACTGGGTAACTTTCGAAAGACTTGTCGGCTTGAATTGTGCTTTGACACGTGGTTTGAGGGACCAGAAAGAAAGATCGAGTTCGTTAAACAGCCATTTTTGATAAAAATCCAAAAATGTTGAGCTTTTCCAAAATTTTTGAGAGCATTTTTTTCAAGATTTAAAAATTCTATCCACAGCCATTTTTGCTAAAGAAAAATATGAACAATTTATCCATATTACTTTTTTTGATAAAATCAAACTAACTAAAGTTAAAGGATTTTCAAAATCCAAGAAACCAAACGAAAATGGACATTTGAAGCCAAAAAAAGGTTGACATGGAAAAAATTCAAGAGGCGAAAAATGTTACATTTTCAATACCCCATGATTATTTTATTACATTCTCATCCAAATTGAGAAGGTATTAGTTTTATGGCAAAAATGACTTTCGCGAATTTCATGAAATGTCGAAGTTGTGAGGGCCTTTGTGTCAGAAAAACAAGTGTTTACGTCGGTGTATCGTCGACGTTGTTATTGTTGTTGTGGTTGTCTGTACATCAGATAACTTTCGAAAGAATAGTCGGATTGTTCTTTGACACACAGATTTGTTATTTTAAGGATTGTATGTAAAAATTGTACTATCTTTATTTTTGGAAACAATATATTTCTACAATTAAATTGTTGCAATAAAAGTGTTTCGAAGAGATTTTTTGACAAATATTCATTATAAATCAATATTTCGTACAGAAAATTACACTGAGTGACCTTTAATTATAATTTTATAAACTTAAAAAACCCAGATTTAAATGTTTTCTATGAAAAACATAATCCCCGACTGACAGAACGAACTCGGAAACATTAAGAGTCAATTTATTCAGAAACAAGATTTTTGAACAAAAATTACCTTGAGCGAACCTTCAATATATATTTTTTAATTTTTACAAAAATCATGTCCTACTTTCCAATTTATCTGAAGTCATACGATTTTAATCGTTTTAAAATAATGATTTAAGTATTCAAACACGTTAATAGTTAATCCTGAAATTTTATACGATTTTAATTTTTAACTAAATAATTTGAAACGTTTCAATTTGAAATTATTATTGAACACTTTCAATTCAAAAATTCTGACATATTCAAATAGTTTCAAATTTGAAATTATTCAATATACTGCTGAAGACTACAAATTTAAAATGCCTCAACTATTAAGACTTCAAATATTTTTCAAATTGATCTTCTGGAGACTCTTTCTTAAGAAATCACAACCAAAATTGTTGAAAAAAGTTTTCAAAAAAGTTTTAAAAATCTTGATAAAGGTCAGAAGTCTTAATAGATTCAATATATATGACAGAATCTCTATAAATTGGAAATTAGTCTACTTTTTAATGTTTGAGATAAAGAAAATGTTTTAAATAATTTAAATTTAAAACAAAAAACATTTGTATACTTCAATCTAAATGCAGCTGAAAACATTGAATTTAAAATGCGTTGAATTCAAGTTATATTTCAAAAAGAAAACTGAAAGGACAGGATCGAATTTCAAAAGAAGCGACAAAGTAAGAAAGTGACTCGCTTGCTTGCAAATGAGAATGAAAAATGGTGTATTTTCGCATTTAAAAAATTTTTATTTAAACTTTTTCGCGTTGTAAGAATTTCGAATCCCAGAATGTTATTGTTGACCTAACGTATAACTTATAATGAAAGTTCTGAAAATTCGAACAATAAGCCTGTATTCTGAATATGAAGCAAATTTAAACGTTAAAATTCAAGTTCTTAAACTGAGGGCCTAAAAATTTGAAAATTGTACAATTATTGTTGTGTAAATTGTATTGGTATTCTGAAAGAGTATAAATTGTTTTTAAATTAGTTTTTAAATTTTCAGAAGTTTATCTTTTTTACATACCTAGATGTCAAAAATGCCTACTCAATTTTTTCGAATTTTAATCACTTATTTTCTGAGAGAAAATTACCCCCGTTTACCAGTGCCTGAAATGCATTAGAAAAAAATCGCCAAGGCCCAATAATAAAAAATGGATGTACAGCGAGTTTTAAAATTTTTAATTGAGATTATCTTTAACTTTGTAATTTCTAAAATTTCCATGTAAATTTTTTTTATTAATACTGTAGGAAAAAATCGACAAGATCGAGCACCGAAATTATAATTAAAGCAAATTTTCTGTACTTCTATAGGTACGGCTGAAATATCCTGAAAAATAATATTTGCGATTCGGTAAAACTCTCTCTGTCCCGAATAATAAAATTCCAAAACTAATAAAATTCCCGAACAGTTTATAATATTACCGAATTTTAAAATTCCTAAATAATAAAATTCCCCAAATGAAATAGTTTCTTAATTATTATTATTTATTTATTAAAAATACGATCATAAAATATTTTTATCAAATAAATTTTTGTTTAATATTTAAACTGTTAAAAATTATTGTTTGAATTTAAAATTAAAATAGTTATGCAAAAACTGTATAGACAGATGAATATAAAAAAAACACGTGTTTCTTAAATGAAAAATAATTTCTCCCTGATTTTTCTTCAAACCTAATAACGTTTTTCAAAGAAACTTTACAGGATTCAAATCAGCATTAATTATCTCAAAGTTTAGAAAGAAAATTTTAAATGAACATTTCGCATTTTCGGAAGAACTTTTGTAATTTAAAATATACTATGTACATATTCAACTAAAATATCTTATCCGGAAAAATATTTTGTTTTAATTATTATTATTTTTAATTTAAACAATAATGTTTAAAAACTTTAAACATTAAACAAGATGTTTCTTTGGTATTAAAATTTGATTATTTCGATTTAAAATATATATTTGTCAAATAAAAAAGTTTTCAGCACTTGTTTATCTTGAAATTTGTTTCTATGATAGTTTTTTAAAAATTAAACATTGCATTTTTCGAAAAAACTTTTTTTTATAATTAAAAAAAAGACTATGTACCGAAAACCTGGCTCAAGCTTCAGATCTGAAAAAATTGAGTGGTACATACATGTAAAACTTTTCTACCTTCAAAAAATCTGTCTATTGCTTTACCGTCAAATTTTACAAAGAATGAGAAAACAAGAGTTCGACTTCGTAGTACGGTGATGGCAGCATCTTCATAGAGCAGAAAATGTTATGTCCTGTATATATAGTTCCTCCACTCTGTCACCCCGTACCGCATCTACGTTTATAATAAATTTTGGATTTATGCCTCAGGGTACTACGTATATGTTACAAAAAAACCAGACGCTCAAAATCCATCTGACTTTCGATCGATAGCCTGTCTTCCAACAATTTATAAATGTCTTACAACTATGATTGTAGATAAGGTATATTCTCATTGCGACGAGAATGACATTCTTACGGAAGAACAAAAAGGATGTTGTAGCCGTTCCTTCCGAGCCGCCTGCCTATTTGCTTGAAGTCTTAAAACTTTACAAAATCTGCCCACGCATTATTGACTTTCTAAGTCATTCGATGATGCTTTGGAGTACCAGAATCAAGTATTTTGATCATGGACAACCAAGAATGACTAGATCAATATGCATTGCATACATGCATGTAAACACAGCATGTCTCATGGGTTCAGAATTCATGATAATAGGGATGGTCATCAAGTGACCCATCTTCTTTATATGGATGACCTGGAGCTGTACGTTAGTTCAGCCCAGAAACTGCAGCAAGTGATCGATGTAACAAAGTATTCCGATGGTATCCACATGGATTACGGACTTGATGAATGTAGAAGAGTGCATTTAAATAGAGGGAAATTAGGGACCGCAGAGTCAGAGAACGAGTTCGAAAATGATAACGCGGTAATGGCTACAGGCGAATCATATAAATGTCGGGGCATTCTTGAATCTAAGGGTATTCAGCTTACGATAATGAAGACAAGCCTAACGTCTGCCTTCACTACGAGACTCAGATTGATTATGAAGAGTTTCCTTAACTCGACAAACCAAATTAGGGCAATCACCACATATGCCATCCCTGTCCTCTACTACTCCTTTGGGCTCATAAAATTGTCTAACACCGACCTTGAAAAGTTAAACAGGATTGTTCGCCTAGAAATGACAAAGCACTGACTGCACCACAGAAATTCAGCGATGGAAAGGGTAGTTTTACCACGACATTTAGGGGCTAGGGGCATTGTAGATGTCAACCCATACGCTCTTAAATTTGCCCTCAGATGGGGCCTCGAATATCATGGCAGAAACCATAGAGGAATTGGAAATACAATGGAGGTAGAAAGCCATCCATGGGGAACACCCCAAAACGATAGATCAAAATGAAGTGGACAGTGACGCATCCAATATTTGGTTCAGAATAGGTGTTGTTCTATACCGATTATGTGCCGATTATGTGGAGATACCATTAAATCCATCGAGCACATTATTGATGGCTGCCGCGTAATCGCTAAGGGAGCATATACGCACAGACATAATCATGTAGTGCGCATTATACATTAACAACTTGCCCTAAACCTCGGAGTCTTAAAAGAATAGATGAATTTCTATAGATACATTTTAAAGCCACTTTAGAAAGCGAAAATTACATCTTATATTGAGATGGTACTGCCCAAACAGATCATTACATCCCGGCCAATCGACCTGAAATCGTGATGCGAGAAAAAAAGGTGTAAGAGTCTACATCATCGACATTGCTTTTCCACTTAACCGAAATTTGCAGTCAACCTATACAACCAAGATCCACAAGTATAACGAGTTAAGGCATGATGTAAAGACCAAAGGGGAGGAATGTGAATCATGCATCTGTTTATCCCATTGTGATTTCGGCACCAGGCAATGTGCACGCAAGATGCAAGGAACATCTTGAACATTTAGGAGTCAGAAGGGTATTGGCAGCTGCTCAGAAGGCGGTTTTATCAAACACCTGTCGCATTGTACGAACCTTTTTTGACCATCAGGAAGCGAGCGACTAAAAACCCGTGTAGTGGCAAATGGGAGCTCTAAGAAAGCATCCAGAGTTGACTGATGTCACCTCTTACGCTCGTGGCCGCTCGTAATTGTATACATACACCATCATCGCAGTAGGTTTCAAGAATCATATTAAATTATTTGAATTAACTTATAACATTCTAATCTCATCAGTCACTTGACTCAGTCCATGGATATGATGCATAACCGACTTAACCCCAGTAAAAATTTATCAAATACCGAAGGTGTTCCGCGTTAATGTCGCGGTAGAGCTTGAGCTTTCCTCTTATGACTTTGACAGCTATGTTGGCGGTAGCATTGCTACTGACAGGGTTTTCCATGCCATATAGGCTGACAACGAAGAGGAGAGGGAATAAGTAGAACACCAAAACCCATAAATGAGAAATGGAGAGTATATTAAAGATTTTGAAATGCTTGTCGCTTCCCGAGAATCGTCGGAGCGCCGCTGGGCCCAGAGTTGGGCGTGCCTGCTGAGGATGCTTTGGCTAGCGTTAGCTATTTGCAACCAACCACTTCGATAGAAATACTGTGGAAGAGCATCAATTGGGATACCAGAATGAAAGAGGAATTGGTGCGTCTCTATTACGAAAGTGCGAAGCTTGAAAAGAAAATGGAAAAAGGATACAATTTAAGAACGAAATTTGCTGCAAAGTATCCTAATATACATAAAGTCGCACTAAGAGATTTTATCGCTAAGTTGAAGGACATCAGGGCTAATCTACACGTGGCAGAAGACCAAGCAATGGAGATTAAACAACAGGTTGATTTGGCGTGGAAAAACGACGACAATGAACATCAGTTAGAGGAAACCGCATCAAGCGTTCAAGCAGGAGCAATTGATGTTCTTTCTCAACCTATTCATGATCCAATACCACCACATCCTCCAGAGGTGGATAGCCTTATACAACCAAAGGCAGAAGCAGAGGTTCATCAACCAAAAAAGCGACAAAAATAGACATGCCATATGAACAAAGATGTTATACGCCTTTATTTTTTGGCAGAGCTAGCAACAAAAATAAATGAGCAGAGTATGGCAGATTAAAAACGCTCAATATCTGTAAACAGACTGCTTTCGACTGTTGAAATAGCTGCTTTAAAAATGGAAGTAGAACAGCAGCTTTCTATTGATGATCTGGCCTTGGAATATATGGAAAACGAAGAGTTGATTTATGCTGAAGTTATAAGTGCTAGAGAAAATGAACATCATGTATCGGATACATTAGAACCACATCCGAATATTAATAACGATGATGTGGATAGGGAAATTCTAGAAAAACTACAGCACCTTGAAAGGAATTTTGGTCATGCTTTACTAGAGTTCAGATATGCAGAACCAACACTAAGGCATTCTTTGCCCAAAGTAAACAACAAAAATGATGTGCGTGCACTAATAGCACATGTCGACAACAAGGTTTTACCTATGTATTTGAACATAGCACAAACTGCGTTAGAAGATCAGGTTGGATATGGATGTCAGTAAAGTAAGGTGAAAATTGGGTCGATTAACTCAATATAAAAAAGGAAATGGAACCAGGAAGCTAATAAACCATGTTACTAAAATCATCCACCCTCGGCACATCGAGACTTTAATACCAGCCATATTGGAGGAGATTATAGACTCTCAACGACAGATGAATGATGTTCTTACTACAGGACTGCGTCGGTACAAGAAAAGTAGTTCTCGAAGGCAACAAAATCGAAACTTCCAGACAGATGAAAGAAAGTTCTATTGTTAGCTGAGAGTAAAGCCAAATAACCAGGAAGACACCGACGACCCTTGAAGAGGGCAAGTAATTGGAAAGCTCGAGGTTCGGACACGGTACACAACTTCTGGTGCAAGTACCTGACGAGTGTGCATCTTACGTTGGCAAGGTGTTCTCAGAAGATCATTAAACACCCAGATCTGATGCCAGGCTTTATGCTTCAGGGTACTACGTAGATGTTACCAAAAAATCCAGACGCTCAAAACCCATCTGACTTTCGACCGATAACCTATCTTCCAACAATTTATAAATGTCTTATTGCGACAAGAATGACATTCTTACTATTACTATTACTAATATTATTGCCATGAATCAAGCTCGTAAGTATCAAAGGAACTTACACATTGCATACATTGACTACAAGCAAGCGTTTCCTTCCGTGCCGTATGACTATTTGCTTGAAGTCTTAAAACTTTACAAAATCTGCCCACGCATTATTGACTTTCTAAGCCATGCGATGAGGCTCTGGGGTACAAGAATCAGGTATTTTGATCATGGACAACCAAGGATAACTAGACCAATACGCTTTACGACGGGTATATTTCAAAGAGACTTCTTCAGCGCACTACGGTTCTGTTTAGCGTTGAGTCCATTGAGAAAAACACTAAACAGCATGTCTCATGGGTTTAGAATTCATAATAATGAGGATGGTCATTAAGCGACCCATCTTCTTAACATGGATGAGCTGAAGATGTACGCTAGTTCAGCGCAGAAACTGCAGCAAGTGATCGATGTCACAAATCAATTTTCCAATGATATCCACATGGAGTTCGGACTAGATAAATGTAGAACAGAGTATTTAATCAGAGGGGAATTAGGGACCGCAGAGTTAGAGAACGAGTTCGAAAATGACATCAAGGCAATGGCTGCAGGCGAATCATATAAATATCTGGGTATTCTTGAATCTATGGGTATTCAGCATACGATAGTTAAGACAGACCTCACGACTGCCTTCACTACGTGACTCAGATTGATTATCAAGAGTTTTCTTAACTCGGCAAACAAAATCAAGGCAATCAACACATATGCTATCCCTGTCCTCACGTACTCTTTCGGGCTTAAAAAATGGTCTAACACCGACCTTCAAAAGTTAAAAACAATTGTTCGCTTAGAAATGACGAAGCACCGAATGCAGCACAGATATTCAGCGATTGAAAGGGTAGTTCTACCACGACATTTAGGGAGTAGAGGCGTTGTAGATAAAAAAAAACTGTGTGTGTCACAAGTTATACAGTTGCGACACTATTTTAACAGCAAACGAAATGTTGCGCTTTACAGTAGCATCTGTAAAGCGGATATGGTCTATACACCCTCAAATTTGACCTTAGAAACCATAGAGGAATTAGAAGTACAATGGAGGCAGAAAGCCATCCACGGCGAGCACCTCAAAACGTTAGATCAAAATGAAGTGGATAGTGAGGCATCCAATATTTGGCTAAGAAAGGGTGTTCTGTATCCAGAGACGAAAGGATTCGACATTGCGATACAGGACAAGGTTGTCAGCACCAGGAGTGATCGCAAACAGGTGTTAAATCAAGACGTGGTTGACTGGTGCCGATTATGTGGAGATACGAACGAATCCATCGAGCACATTAGTGATGGCTGTAGCGTAATCGCTCAAAGAGCAAAAAAATAAAATTTATTATTTTAATGTTGCGACTGTTGGTTCTCGTGCTCGATGATATATTAATCTCGCCCAGCGCTCGAAAATGTATTGACCTTGCGCTACGTGCTTGATCTTTGTGCATAGACTTTTTAAAATTAAAGGAGAAAGCATTGACAACAGTAATTTGGTAATTGTGAATTCTCTTTTGTTAAAGCTCCATCGGCCTTAACGAACACATTCTCATCACGTATCTTGTGCTTCGTATTCGAGTTTATCCCAGAAACTTTATACTATTTCCATAAATTTATATTATTATAACTCATAATTTACATTTGTATTAAAACAGACGTCTTTTCATTGTCCCGTTTGAAAAAATTCAAAATCTTAAAAAAATTTTGTTGTTACACATTTTATTGCAACTTTAATCGTTTTGCCATAAACTGAATTTGCTTATTTCTAATATTTTTTTATGATTTGAACTTTACACTTTTTCTTCTCTTGCCTTTTTTCATATCGTCCGTTATTTGACTTTATATGTTCATTTTCGTGTGTTTTTTGTTATTTTGTAAATATTTTAACTCGCTTTTTACATTTTATATCCGAAATAACTGTCTAAACAACTTGACCTTCAGTTTCGTGAAAACCTATTTTTCGGATTCAGGGGGTCTCAAAACGTGGTCATTTGACAAAAACTGGGAGAGGGGGGGGGGGTAAAATTTCAAACAAATCTAGTACCTTCTCTGATGTGAATGTAAAAAGGATTTATTTGTCATGAATAATTTTTTGATAGTTCTGTTTTTGGTTTTAATCGTGAAAAAGTAGCATTAAAAACATGAAAAATTAAATTTTTTAAAACCCTACACACGCGATGAAAAATAAATGAAAAGAAAAAAGTTGTGTTAAGAATATAGACATACAGACATACAGACATACAGAATATAGACATACAGACAGACAGACATACAGACAGACACTGACGGAATGATAACTATGGCCTGCACTTGGCAGTAAAGGTTTGGCTGCCATTGTCAGCCCGACACTGGGTACCAATACCGGACGAACCTGAATGCCGGAGTTAATTCAAAAACTGATAAATAATCATTGAACTTTTCTGAGGATACACCTGCTTTAACCATTTATAATTATACCACTTCATATCGTTTGATTATTGTTAATAACTTTAAGAATTGAAATTTTATTTAAATAATTTTGTTAATTTTAATGACTACTGCTATAGTCTAAGGATATGACAAAAAAGGTATTTAAAAAGAAATATTAATTGATTACGAGTACATTGACTATAAATATTAATGGTCCTGTTTAGACTGAATAAATATATTACATTTTGAACATTCTATTACAAATAAAATTTCTAACGCTACGGGGTATCGAACCTACATCTACATACCTAAATCTATCGCCTAGCAGTCGGGAGTGCTAACCACTGCGCTAAACCGACAAGTTGAAACTCAATGAAAACCCAACCTCATAAGCTACAGTTCAGGAAAGTTAAAGAACCAAATTTTAAGCTATCTTTTTCTAATAATTTGTTATTATGCGAAGTTATGTATATGTAAAATATACGAACTGTTAACAGGAATATCAATACAATAATTTTAAATAAATAATTTAAGTCGATTACAATTTTTCTTTGTGTAAGATTTTGTGTTTTTGCGGTTTAGACTACTTTACAACCTTTAGCAATGACAGGAAATGTAATTTTTCAAAAAAATAAAAAAATTTTAATGACAGAACTTACAAAATTTCATCGTGAACTTGGAGAATTTTTCAATCAAATTTTTTTTATCTTTCGTCTATGATTTATTTTTCAGGTGCTAAAAGTAAGGCTTGGCGAAATAAAGTGCCGATGCTGGGCCAAGCATCGGTGGAGGGTCGGAAAATATAAATAGCCAATATAGACTGCCAGCACTGGCTCAAAATTGGGCCAATTTAAATAAAATATGATTTGCTGTGGTAAAAGTGACACTTGCCCCAGTAATGTACCGTCACTGGCCCAGATTTTGGCTGATTCTCGTAAAACATGGTTCCCCGTACTAAAAGTGAGACTTGGCGCAATAAAGTGTCGATACTAGTCCAAGCATCGGCGGAGGATCGGCAAATATAATGTACCTAAAGTTCCAAACGTTTAAATGAACGAAACATTTTTACCCATTTATATTTTGGCCATAAATATTATTCCAACTGCAATTTATAACATGCATGATAATTTTCTTTCAAGAACAAATTATTCCCAATATAAATTAACAAAAGTTCAAGCACTTTCTCTGTTTTTCAAAGTTAGCAGTAAAAAATTTTGTTAATCTGAACGTTCAGAACTTCTGGTGCATGCAAAAATAAATAGCCAATACAGGTTGCCACCACTGGCTCAACATTGGGCCAATTTAAATAAAACATGGTTTTCCGTGGTAAAAGTGAGACTTGGCGTAATGAAGTACCGATACTGGGCCAAGTATCGGTGGAGGATCGGCAAATATAAATAGCCAATATAGGCTACCAGCACTGGCTCAACGCTGGGCTGATCAAAATGCCGATATTGGTCCAATATCCTTAGCCGACCTTTGCCTGTCAAAATTGAACCAACACTGGGCCGTGTGTTCAGCTCCGGCAACTCGCACTTGGGCCACTTACAGAAATCTTACAGTATTCAAGTCGTACGCAATTTTGAAGCTCGCAGCTTCTTATCAGAGCAAAGATTAAACCATTCAAGCGAATATGAAATTTAAAATTGCATATTATAAATGAGGAGAAGGGTAAGTAAAGACAAAAATATTTTTCCATATAACAGTAACATAGATTTATTAATAGCATTCGATAAATGACATTCTGTGCGTATAAATACGCCAATATATGATATAATTCAGATTTTTTATTTTCTAATTTTTTTCGAAAAGATATTACATGTATAAATTGAGTTCGGAGAATAGCAAACAGTTCGCGAAGAATAATTTTATATAACATCCTATCATTGTTTGCTACGGTTTTTGTTTTTTCCCTAATTTGAACAACTATATCGTTAAATCTGGGATTTTTCAGCGACATGAATCTTCGCTCATATCATCCAGGTGTTACATAATTGAATTCTGGAAAAAAAATCCGTAAACGCCTGAGCGCTCTGATTCACAGCAGGAAAAATACTTTAGAGATATGAAATACGTTTCATGATCCAGTGACGTAGTTTCATCAGCTGCAGAAACGTAGTCCCCTGTATTAGTATGACAGCCCTGGCGGACCGAAGGAACCGAATGGAGCCTCTACAAAGTACCCGTAAAGACCCCATTTGGTTCCTTTTTTAAAAAACCCCAAAAAAAATAGCCAAATCAACTTTTAAATTATTGAAATTCGGATCTTACGTTAAACTTTCTTCTAGAAGGTCGCGGAATAATCGCAATAGTTTTTCCTTGCAACGGTAAAAAGTTAAAAAAATATAAGACATATAATGCCTGTTGACTGTTACTAAGAGGCGATGCGTTTAAAGTGTAGCAGTCAACAGGCGTTACACGTCTTATATTTTTTTCAACTTTTTACCATTGCAAAAAAAAACTATTGCGATTATTCCGTGACCTATATATCTTCGAGGACATTATCCAGATTTAACCAGGTGTACCAGTTAAACGCGTTCTCTTGGAATTTTTTGTTGGCCAGGCAGATCACAGGCTGCAACTTCACATAAGGGTTGACATCCGTAATTGGCATTGGCTGTAGTCCTTCTGTCACCAACTTTGAGTGAAAAGTATTTAGAGCATAAAAAGTCGAAGACAGCATATTTTCTTATCGCTGCATTCTGATTTGAATAACCTTGCTCGTGAATATCACGATCTGAAATGGCACTGCTGAATTGTATCACGCTCTATAAATACCTTAATATCACTCGCAGACCGAAGGAACCGAATGGAGCCTCCCAAAGTACCCGTAAAGACCCCATTGAGTCATATACAATTATTTTTAGTTTTCATATCCTTAGGGAAGTGTACCATGACTACCATCGCGACGTCTTTTCATATTAACGGGTTCACAAACTTTTGTTATGCGACGCGTTATTATCTGATGGAAAGATGTTCGACGAATACTATCAGAAGATACTGTGATAGGCTCCTCTTGCTCATGTAGAACCAAATACTTGATTGAATTGTAATTCATATCTTCATCGGTTGAATAATTTAACGTGATACCCTTCACCTTACATACCTCCTCATCCGTTACATCAGGTTTTTATACAATGTATGCGTAAAACTTTAGGCCTCCTGAAGCAAAAGCTTTTATAAAGCTTCCCTTTCCGTAAACCTCAAGTTCATCAGTCATGTCACCGAGAAAATTACCTGTTTTTGGAATATATTCTTCTGGTGCCCTGTTTGAGACATAGATGCATGAATCAGTATTGTAGTAAACTACACGACGACCCAGTTTCTCTAGGATAGAATACAATTTAGTCGAGGTTGGGCAGTTGTATAGGCTGCAATTAATACATTCATCGTAGAAGTCGGAATTACGGTTTCGACGGCATATGTCCAAGATACATAAAGAATGCTGTCGTTGGCAGAAAGTATAACACAAACCACGATCTCTAGGGTGGTCAAAAGTTCTTTAAGTTTTTCGCGCGTATTAACAATCTCAATTTTTGGTAGGTTTTCTCGCTGCCCAAACGTGTCCCAGGAATACTTTAAACACAATTTGGCCACCGATCGAAGTCCGGGGTTTAAGATTATATTCTCTCTTTCTAACCGTATGCCTTCTACCTGCTCATACATATCGAGGTAGTGAACTTTAGCTAATTCATTACCTTTGCAGTTACTAGGCCAACCACTAGCCTCTCTTTTGATTTGGAGAAACATGTTCTCAACTGAGATGTTTTATACTGCTATACCTCATCTTGTCTTAGGCCTTTGCAGCAAGTTCTACATAGAGCAAAAAGAAGACGGTCATGCCAGACCTTCTACATTTTTCAGTTCACATTCATTCTTACCTGTGATTACACGGAATTTATCACCCACATATACTATAGCATGGCCGATTGGAGTTGCCTGTAGATTGGATGGCCTGTAGTTCAGTGCTCGTCTCTTTCAATCTTTCATATTGACACTCCCAAATTTCTTCCATTTCATACCCGCATGCCCGAATTCTTTTAGACATGGCTTCGGTGCGCTCGTATCTCCTATCCATAGAATCCCCGGTTAAATTTCCAATGTCTCATTTAATGTTAAAACATTTTAAACCACCATGCCAATAGCATCCATGAAACTGCAAGGCAAACTATTTTTCCTCTCGCTTGATTCGTAATAACCATCGAATAGTAGTTTAGTGTATATCGTTATCTTCTTTTCCCTCCCAGCATGTGAAATGTCAACACCAAGATCTTTTTTTTCCGTAGAAGCCACTCGATTGGTTTAAATTACTTCTTATCTCTTAAACAATATCCACCGAATCTGAGAACGCCTATTGTTAAGAGTATTAGATGGTTTTATCGAAATACTTTAGAACAACCCGATGTTATTGTACTAGCCTTCTCAAAAGGTCATACATTTCCGCATTTTAAGAAAAGGTTTCTAAAAATTATGCAAGCTTTACGTAAAATTGTCACTTCCATTTTACATTAGTCTAACATTTCTTTTTGAAAGTTAACGAAAAATTCTAGGTCTTTTTTAACTTGAGCGTAACATTGCAGGAAAGCTTTTCTCTCTGATGCATACATACAGTTAAGCGAATACAGATTTAAGGGTCGGATTGGTCCGATATAGTTTTAATTTTCAGGGATATTGAAAAGATAAGGAAAAGTTCCTCTTTTAAATTTAGTGACATTGCAAATTCTTTTGGTAATTCATTAAGTCGTATACAAAAATAATTGAGACTATCTCAAAATATTGTCTTTCCCACTCGCATACATATGACGCTAGTACCCCTTAAGATGCTCCCGGGTGGTTCTGTTACCTGTTTCTCTACAAGATATTTAAGAATAAATTGTGCATCAAATCCGCTAGCATGGTGAGCAATACAAATTACTCTCTGAAATAAATTGAGTTTACGTATTGCGGGATCGAACAATTTTCGAAGTGGAGTAGTGGTAAGAACGTGTTCTCTCATACCACATTGCATACACACATCTTGGATTCGGTCATCATCAATACAAAATGTACATACTTGTTGGGCAATACACAAATTAGGGACATGTAATTTCGTATTCGAAGCGCTTTCAATGGAAACATTTTGCAGTTTTTCAAAATTTAGAATATGAAAATTTTCTGCTTGATGCTTTGTGGATTATTTTTTATCTCACGCATATACGTAACAGAAATGATCTAAATCTACGTTCCCTTTAGAAATTCTGCAATATATTTTCCCGCAGTTGTGGCGCCCCCTGACTATAGTTTTGAAACACACCAGACATAGTTGTAATGCATTGCAAACAGATACCCCCTTTGAGAAATAATTCGATCTTTTATGATTTTGAAAACAGGGATCTCCAAAAAAATAACAAAAACAGTCATTACATTGATATTTTTCGCAATAAGTGTTACATTTTGGGTGTAATTTACTTCTTGAGCATATATTGGAACACCTATGTTCTTCCTGACTTCTGTAAGAGGAATTGAACTTGATACAATATCGACGTCCGCCAGCAGCTGCGCTTAAGTTTAAAATAGGTTCGAAGTAATTATTTTGGCAATAATAAAGAATATATAGTGTTAGCTTTACTTCTATTTCCTCATTTAAAAGATGCGTTTTCCCATCAAACGTTGGGTTTTTCCCCTTCCTAATTCACACTTCCTAATGTTGAAATTTTATCATTTCATTCAACCCGCACTCGTTTTCAAAAATTTTCACATCCGCATTATGCACAAGTCTTTGCGCTAATTCTTTTTGTATTTTACTGTTGTAATGTATTATACTGTTCTAAATTTCATAAGCCGTTCCTTCTCTCGCTTGCCCGCGGTTCTCGTAAGCTATACCAGCTACTATGGAACGAGGTAAACACAAATTATCGTTTTTTAGAATGGTTAGAATGGATCTTTTTCAGAAGTTTTCAAAACGGATACGTACTCTTTTACCACCTGAATCTGACTCAATAATTGAGGGAAAAAGCGTAACATTTTCGGATAATTCGAAGACCGACGCACTTTGTGTCTGCATAAAAATGAGTGTCCATAAGTCAATCACGAAAAATTTAGAAATTGGTCGAAAATGGAAATATGCTGGCCCTGAATCAACGGAAGGATCGCAAATTGCTATTCCGATAAAATATTCTGGTTTTCGTGAGATTATAAGATATTTGTGAATATCACTCACGGCTGCTTCTAACCACGAAACAGGTCATACGTTTTTGGTGGTAATTTAACACTCATACTAATCTCTTGACATTGGGTCCTGAATAAGGGTACATATTGCATCATATCACTGTAAATGATAATGCGACTAGCTCGTAAATCTTTATCCTCTTCTAATATTTTTGGGGCTTGTTGCTCTTCCATGATTTCGTCTTCGACTTCCATACCTTTGTCTCTGGTTTCAAGTTATAGTAGCTCGTCGGGGTTATCAATGTTATGTCCTGCAATGCCGCGTCCTCTTTGTATTTCAGATTCATTAGTTCTACCTAAAATGTATACATTATTAAATAGAATTTTTGTCGACTCGGCAATTTACATATCCAAAGTAGATTTGCCTATTTTTATTATATCATGTTATATTTCTAGAGTTTTTACCTGGAATACTTTCCCGCAAAGTAGGCACAATAATGTATTCTTCTTGAAAGGTAGGTTCGAAATCACTATTGTTTTTCTCCTTCCATAACTTTATCGAGAGCTAGATTTAACGCAGCATCATGCGTGTCATCTTAAAAATCGATAGCCATGATCCCCTTTACCATAAACACAAGATTTGGTACACATTCATTTTTCATTCGATCACTATTAACAATTTACCTATATTGTATATGATAATCAGAGCCTGCACTTTTTGATTCAAATTACTCATTGATGAAAAGGACAAAAGTGGTGGAAATCGCTAGTTGTACAAGTTGATTAACACTGTATTAAGTCATTATTGTTTCTTTATTTGAGGGAATTATGTATTATTTAGAGTATAATCTTTACGAGGAACCACAGATATCAAGAGGCCATGACTCTCCAGCCGAAATACACTATGTCTCAGCATATGCTGTTATCCCAAAATTTTATAGCTCCTAACCTTTAAATTTTATGGGCACTGACTCTCACTTCCAGAGGAAATAACTTTTAATCATTTTATCCATAATGATTTGAGAGAAAAATGGAATACGTGATTTCTATTTCCTCTTATTACCCAATATCCGCCTCCTACTATTTTCTAAAAATTTAATAGGAATTTACGATATATCTGAGTGGTTAGACTGTGGTTCTATAGTTAAGTCTGATTTTTTTAAGTTAAAGAAGATTCTCTATAGTGAAAATGACTGAATATTAAGACAGCGAATGTTCGGAGGATTACCGACAAGAAGATGAGAATGGGGTCAGAATCAATAATTCCTCGGAAATGGAGGTAAATATTATTTCTTTTCGTTTTAAAAACTAGTCAGATATTTTTTTAATAATTAAAAAAATATTTTTTTTTTCGTTGCTAAAGTATGACTACGGTGAGGAGTACATTGTAATGTTACCAAGGCGAAGACACCTAAGACCCCAGACTCTAGTGACTTAAACGAATGTGAACATAATGGTAAATGTTACGAAATATAAAAAAATAATTTATCATTTTCATTCATAAAAAGTCGTACAAATATTTTATAATAATATTTATCATAAAAGATTTTGTATATTTTTTGTTTTTGAGAACCAAAAATCTCAGATTTTTAATTTAAATTTGTTGTTTTGATTTTTACAGCAACCTTTTGAGATGCAATCGCCATGGGGGGGGGGGGGTATCAGAAATTTGTACTCTTTCAGATGTCTAGTGGGGGGCTGAATCTCAAACCCAGCATAGTAGTCACCAGGAGGAAATATGTTCGTTGGTTCCTCGCCCTTCTCGCCAACGATCTGAATCTTCACTAACGTGTCATGTGGAGGTAAGAAATAAAAAATTAAACAGTACGAATATAAAATTTGAAATTAACAAAAATTATAAATGTTCTAACAGGTTAAAATGTTTGATTTATTTTAGATGTATTTTCCCAATACTTGAAAAATGATAATTTAATTTTTGTTCCAGATCACGATCAGATCAATTCCAAATCTCGTGTTTAATAAACAAATTTTGATGCTAATTCTATGCCTGTAATTATTTCTTTCAATATAATAAAAATAACAAAAACCTTTTTTACTACTATATATCATAATTTTATTTATTATAATTTATATTGTAACCGATTAAAAGAAATGCGTAAATTATTTCAACGACATGCTTAATAAACAAATTTATATTCTAAATTTATCTCCGTGAACCTTTCTTTATCATAATAAACTTAAGAAAAATCTTATAAATTAAGTACTAAATGGGCAAGTGATTTTTATTAACACATCATCATGTGAAATGAGAAGAGACAGAAATACTAAGAAGAGGCAAGTGTGAACCAGATGTTTTTCACTGTCCTCTGCGAGATGAGCTGATTCACGCGTGCTAGGGTTAAGCTAGTTCAAGTTACACGTGACAATAAGTAGCTGATAAACACGCGCGCGTGTGCATGCGCGGGGAAGCAAATATGAAACCGATGGACCTAACATTTTTCGTAATCCTTATATTAAATAAGAAATTAATAATTATAGTTTCATTTGCCAAAATGGATACGCGTTGAAAAATATCCTTAGACATCTATAATATCTTGTCCATCAGGGTGTGAAAAAACGGTATTTGCTAAAAAAATCCTTTTTTATTATTCCTAATGACAACCGACATATGTGCAGTACGATAAAAACGTTGAATTTCGCGAAGATCTTCTGCAATTGAGTGATTACGGTCAAGAAAATTGTCCGAAACTAGTAGTTATGGATGATCTCATGCGTGAACCATCGAATAATTTGATCGTAGATCTTTTCACGAAAGGCATCCATCATAAGACTCTTAACGTAATTTTTATAAAACATAATCTTTTCCATCAAGGACGCGATCAGTGCGACATCTCGTTGAATGCAAATTATATTGTAATTTTTTAAAACCCGAGAGATCAAGCGCAAATACTGCATCTTGGTCGACAAGTTTGTGCGGGAAATCCACAATTTTCACAGGAGGCTTACTAGGATGCTACTTCTAATACATATGAATACCTTTTACTTGACCTTAAAAATACGACACCTGACAATTGTCGATTTCGCGTATGCATTTTTCCGTCAGATCCTTATCAGTATATTTACATTCCACTAAAACAGATAGAGAGCATGCGAGACAGCGAAAGTACAAGTCGTATGTCTGTAATGCATTCGAAAGCACACGAGTCAATTGACCGTAAGCAGACTTTAACCTTTCTTATGAAGAGTTTTGGATATAATCCATTGTAACGTAAGCGCCTGGAACAGTTGATTGCTGGTCGTACCGTGGAAAAGATTGCTATAAAAAAAAAAATCCCGAAAAAAAGGAATCCAAGAAAAAAAAGATTCCAATCTCCGTAAAGTTCGCAAGCCATCTAATAAAATAAAATCAAAAGCAAGTAAAAAGAAGAAAAAACTGTGATTGATATTTTTTCGTAATCTTTCGGAAAAATAAATAATTCAAAATGGCATTTCTCTATTCTCATTCCTGCGAGTGTTTAAAATCTAAACTCGATTCGTTTACAATCCCACCTGCTCAAACTACGATTGAGCATTCATAGTGGGTGTATTATAAACTTATTTCATCTCTTACCGACTCCGCTCCCATATAATTTTTAGTACCAGGTAACGGAGATGAATATTTAGATCATGCACACACCATGCTAAGTGTACAAGCTCAAATTCTTCCTGAATCTAGATCTGTTCCATCTGCAGCTGCAAATGCGGTTGATACTACACCGGGAAATGTAGATAATTTCTCGCACTCTATATTCAATCAAGTTGATGTATATTTTAATGGAAAATTAGTTTCACCCCCGAACAATGCTTATGCATACAAAGCATATTTAGGAACTATTGGAAATTATTCTTCAGATGCTAAAAAGTCTCATCTCTCGACTGCTTTGTGGTACGATGACACACCTGGCACGCTTGATAAAATCACGAACACAGCTAATGTTGGTATTGTTAAACGCAAAGAGTATACAGGACGCGGAAAACAGTTTGATAGGATAGGCTATTTGCACTGTGATGTCTTTAGTAAAAAAATTTTTAACTCAATGGAGTAGAAGTGCGAATTCAACTTGTACGATCACGAGATTCATCTTGCTTGTTAGGGGTCTCTGCCAACCACAGATTTCATGTACTTGAAGCAACACTTCTTATTCGCAGAGCCAAAATTAATCCTAGCGTTTTACTTCCTCATACACGCGCTCTTTCTAAATCGACAGCAAAATATCCTCTAACATGTGTCAAGGTTAAAGCCATTAGCATACAATCGGGCATGCATGAACATACTATAGATAACGCGTTGCTAGGTCAAAATCCCAAACGACTAATTCTTAGATTTGTAGATAACAAAGCGTTTAACGAAGGTTTCACAATGAACTCTTTCGATTTTAAAAACTATGTTATTGATTTCCTTTCGTTATACATTGATGGAGTGCAAGTACCTGCAAAACCTAATCAATCAGATTTTGCTAACAATAAACTGTATGTAGAGGCATATCATACTTTTTTCTCATGGACAAGTATTCATATTCTCAACGAAGGATTGACCTTTCGGAAGATGATAACGGACATTGGAATCTCGTTAAAAACGGCTTAAAAACTTGTTAAAAAATTGAAGAAACGTAAGCTGTATCATGTATGCAAAATATGACAATATTTTAGAAACTGATTCGGCGCGTCAAGTTATGGTAGACTTCAGAGCGTTAATTAGTAGCACTAGTAGTAATTATATCATTGCTTTTGTTCCTACCCCCACCACTATTATCCAACAGTCTTTATTAGCTTCAATTACTAAAATAAATCCAAGACTCATTTTCATTTGAGAGGCCCGACAACTATCACGTAATTGCTTCTATTATGGACATCATCATCGAAATTCAAGAATTCAAAGATAACAATGATGTATTTTTACCAAAAGAGCTTGCTGTTGCATCTTTTTACGACCATGTGTTCAGCCATTGGATAAATGGACCTCCTTGTTCTTTCCAAGAGTTACCTTATCAGGTGTAATCGAATAACAACTGGGTGTCGAAGTATAAGCATTGAATCCAGTGGTACGAAGGTGAAGTTATACTTGAACAGATGTGTGACATCATAAGGGATGCAGCTCGTTATGCATGCTGTATTTATTCCAGAGGTCGCGCCAAGTGTGCCCCATTGATTCTGATAGTGAAGTTACCAATGACGTGACAGTTTTGCATTCCCGCTTTCAATTCCTCAACATATCATTCGCTTGAGGAAAAACAGTATTTTTTATGAATATAATGCGGTACAAATACAAAGTAATTTTTCATATGTTTGTCAGCAATATTGTGTTTTGTTTTTACATACTATGTGTTGTGGGTTAGCTATCCTAGAATTTAATTCACGGTTTTCTTCTTATACCAGAGAGAATGAAAAAAATTGTGCGGGAGTATGATAAAGAAGTTGCATTGTTCCACATAGGTAGTAGAAAATATCTTAAGCATAAATTTATTGGAAAAGGTCTTTCACCAAATATTCAAAGCTTTTATCAAAAATTTTCATCGGATTCTGCTACAAATTCGGTTATTGGATCACCAACCTCTGGTTTGCAAAGTATCTTTTTAGCAATGAAATACAAACATCGCGATCGACTCAGGAAATTTAAAAAGTTCCTATCAACCCATATACATTTGCCTTCTCTGTGGCCCACACTGTTATTAACAGGAGTTTTTAACAGAGATGACTGCAACGTATCCAATTGGTCAGTAAGTTATTATTATACAAGTTTAAATCTTTCTTTTTATTTATAACACAATATTTTAACAAATTTTTGTGTTTTTATTCATATGATTCTAGAAAAACCAAAATGATCATAAGACTTTGGAAGAGATAATTAATACTGTCAGGACGAGAGCACCAGAAACATACGGCAAATTTCTCTTAAGCTTGCGATACACTGGTCACGAGGAAGTAGCCAACTTTTTGGAATACGGAGAACCATTTTCCACATCCTTCTTCCGAACTTGTGATGAACATTTTGAATGAATTAATGAAGAAGAAGAAAATAAAAATATTCTTGTTTGTAATAAATATGACTCGCTTCTTCTTGACGCAAAAAACTCATTTGAACGGAAGTTGATTTTTGACTAAATAAAAAATAGAGACTTTTCATCCTGCTGTGAAAAAATGCACGCGATATTATTAATAAATCTATGTTACTATTATGCACAAAAAATGTTTGCTTCTTTACTTACCCTTTTTTCCTTATTTATAAGATGCGGTTTAAATTAAAAGTAAATTTCATGTTCCCCAGAAATTTTTAATCTTTGCTCTGATGAAAAGCTGCGAGCGTTAAAAATTACACAAGAACTGGATGACATAAAATTTCTGTAACTAGTGTGTATTTGTTTCATATTCGGGGTCAACAGCCTATTATTTCTCGCGATAGTGGCCTGTATTCTACTCACGTTCGTTCCGCAACACTGCTCCGACACAGGTTGCTGATTAATCTCTCTAACAATCAACCCAATTGAAAATCCTCACACAGTCGTTATATGAGTTCATGTACGATGAACTTCTTGATATAAACCTAATTTGGACTTCCCAAATTTTTTTCTGCTATTTTCATTACCCTACGAATAAGTATTTTTGAGTGTATTTTACTTATGTACTTAATAAGCTGATCCCTCTGTTCTTATTGCAGTCGCTTCTATCTCCCTTTCTTTTGAATATTGGTACGATAATTTTTTTCCAATTGTCTGGGACGTACTCGCCACGGTGTTTAAGTATTTCAGCGTTAGTACCGTCTACCACGGCAGCCTAAACGGTTTTCAAGTTTTCAATTATATCCCTAACCTCAGTGACACAGACTTTCTCAGTTGAGTTTTCTAATGCATCGTGTTCTAAATCGCCGCTGTGTTGACCTATAGCTTTATCTCCGAAATATCCCCTAAAATAGTATCTGAGAGCGTCTGGTATCCCGTCGGCATCATATAGCATTTTTTTTTATAAAGCAGTTTCAAACTTTCTTTAAAGTCGCTTTTTATTTTCTTCTCTTCTAGATAATTCTA
>NC_046666.1:94340106-94347171 GCF_010883055.1 Belonocnema kinseyi
GTATACATTATATATCCGGGCGGAGTGAAAATGATCAAATTGGTCGAATCGTTTGAGTTAAGTGAAAAAAATTCCATAAATTTCCCTATTTCTTTCAAAATTATGGGGAATTATTACCTGTTTTCCGTCCAGTAGCCATCCTGACAATTGTTAAAAAATTATCCACATTCCAGACTTTTCGTTGAATTGTCCATACTGTTTAAATCACTTTGATTTACTTATTAGAATACTGCACAATTTAGAATACTCCTGGTGAAAGGGCTCATTAAACTATGTGGACATTATTTGAATAATATTTCTTCTCTATATCTATTCTTTATTATTGTAAGTCAATTATAATAATAATTACTTTCCTGAGTTTTTTGTTAAATTTTCCTGAGTATCATAAAAATAAGGGTGAAAAACTTTATCATTTCTCCAGCTTAATTTAAAAGTCTCCATTGTTTAAAGCCAAGAAACAATCCACATATCAGTATCTAATAAAACGGTTAATATGCGTAGTGTACATAAACTTGTAATTGTACTTACTAAAAACTAGGAATAAAAAATATCCTGTAACAGAAATTTGTTTAAGTTCACTACTATATCACCTTTCATTTACTACATAATGATTTAAATGATGCTCGATTTATTAACTAAATTGCGGGTAAATATTCCATTCGTGAAACCTGGTGAAAAAATATGATGTCATTTACACTATACGGAACTAGCATTAATAGATCAATTTTTCAATATCTTGCTCTTCATTTTTAATATTATTGGTTTCAAAACTTTATTCAAATTTAAAATTTAACTACAGTTTCATTCTAAATTAACTATATTTTACTTAAATTTAACACCATTCAACGCCATTAAACGTCTACAATTTTAACGAAACTTTACTTATATTTAACTAAATTTTAAATCAAAGTTAAATTTGACTAAATTGTATTTACTTTTTGAAATTATCCAAATTGTATTCAATCTTTAAGGTTTTACAAAATAATTCTTAAAATGTCACTAAAATAAATCTAAAATTACGAATAGAATTTTTTTAAAACTTATTAACTTAGTGTCTCTAAAATTTCTCTTTTCAAAGAAACTAGATGAGAAATTAATTAATTTAGCTAAACCTTTTTGGAATTTTCAAATTCACCTACATTTTAATTAAATTTTGAATTTCACTAAATTTTATTTTAATTTTAAATTCTAAATTTAATTTCTGCTACGAACGCTCATAACAAAGAAACTTTCCTCTCCTCGTTATAATGTAGCCTATGAATCGTGGGAACGGTTCAGATATTGAATAACGTATCTATGATATGAGTAGGCACCCGCTAGTGATGAACTTGAAATTATTTCTGCCCGTGGTCCTGATCTGGTGGGCTCGATCAATCAATCTCAGCTCTCCCTTCAAATGTTCACTGCCAGAAGCTCACATAGAGCATCCTCGCTTATAACGCTGAGATAATATAAACAGACGAAGAGCTAGCGAGAAGCGGGTTTTGCGCTCTTGGCGCATTTCGCTCTTAGTCCCTGGTGATTACATACTCGTATCTCAACATTGCAGCCTAAGGGCGCCGAAGAGGCAACGGAGATTCAGACGCCAGAATCGAGAACGGAACACGTAAGCACTAGAGGAACAGAGAAGCCTCTGATTGTGATAAGGAAAGAAGACGCGAGAGGAGAAGGAGCAAGCGCCTCGGGTACTTTGGGCTACGACGAAGCTTCGAGAAGCAGCATTGGCGACGATAATGGGGGGTTACTATGTGCCCTCCCCTATAGTAACCCTTCCTTCGATAGAAGAAGAAGAAGGAAGCAACGAAGAGGACGAAGATGATTAAGAAAACCGTGACGTACTTGACAACACAGTTCGAGAAGCATCCATGGCCATAGAGCGGCATCGGCGGATTGACGAATTACAGCAGAAACTGATGTCATCCAGAGCTTCGACGATAGCAACATGTGAAAATGGGAGTCAGCTGAGAGATGTGGAATTTACCACCAATAAATTCGGTTGTGAGAATGAAGTCTTTACGGTGAATCAGTGGATCACTCACATCACCTAATGCAAAGAAATCCACTCGTGGAATGATTTGCAAACAATGGTTTGCGCCAAGAAGTATCTCACTAGATTAGTTAAATCGACACTTGAAAGTCAAAGAACCACCACTAGTTTGAATGGTTTGCAGGATGGTCTAATGGAAGAGTTTGGCTCGGAGATGGACGGATGCGACCTGCACGAAGCGATGCAGAAAAGGAGGAAGCTACCTACTGAATCCTTGGTGAAATATTTACTTCAGATGAGAAGTCTAAGAAGCTGTGGAAACTTGAGTGAAAGATCAGTGATAAAGTACGTTATTGCTGATATCGACGAAACTGAAAATGAAAAGGCGATGTTCTACGGTAAATGGACCATAGAGCAGCGGTATAGTCAGGGTTTTTTTTGGGAAGGGAGGCTTTGATTTTAATTTCGAAGGGTGTTTCGGGCCTATGTATAGACAAAGAGGGGGAAAAGGGAGTTAAATAATGAAAAAGCTTAGTTTCTTGGGGGGGGGGTAAGCCCCACAAGCCCCCCTGGCTACGCCAAGGGGGCTTGTGACGACTCTTTGGAAGACTACCACCTCATAAAACAGAGACAGACGAAGGTAGAGAAGACTTCATCCCAAGATGTAGCGACTAAGGAGTTGGCAACGACAACCAAAACGGAGAAGTAACAGAGAAGATGCTGCAACTGGGGCAGCAGAAGTCACGAATCACGTGATTGCGAGGACTTAGAACATGTCGAGTGAAGAAGTAATAAAGACGAAAGGTTTATTCAGGAATTGGATGAGACGCTCGCCGACAGAACTGACATGTCTTTTTGTCGAGGAAAGTTGTAAAGTTTATTTGATAGGAAAGACGTAATAGCTCAGGCATCGGGTACTTTTACACCGTATTAATTAGGTGAAGCGCAATTTTTAGCTATAATGGTTTATTAAGGGTTCCTCATTAAAATTCTAAGTTTTCTATAAATGACACCCGTGTGTCCCTGATATATTTTTGAATACAGTTTCAAACGTCGTGTTTGCATATAGTGACCCTTCTCATTTTATTTTAAAGCAAAATTTTTCATACCTACATCAATCTAGAGGAAATTCTAAAAAATTTGAGGGCAAAAAACCTTCTATCTTAAATAGGTGGTGAGTTATGGTTCTTTGAAGAACCCGGATTGTTTGTAAAAAAAGACACGGAAAGTCCCAAATTCTAAACTTTTGTATCAGTACTTTGAAACCTGTTAATTGTACGAAAAAAATTTCAAAAGTTGATTTGAAGTAGACGCAATTTCGAGTAATTCTAAAAAATACAATGATCTAGCGCCAATAGATCATAAGTTATAAACCTCAAAATGTTGACCGCATTTACCTATTTTTTAGGGAAAGCTACTAGTGTTTAGTTTTTTTTTTAATACTTTACTTCTCCGTGAAACTATAAAAGTGGTGCAAGAGAAAAGGTTGCAGGGCAGACAGTTTTGCGTAAATGTAATAAAATATAATTGTCTAGTCTCTATAGATCAAGAGTTATGACTTTGAAAAAAAATATTTTTATTTTGCTATTTTGAGCTATTTATAGTCATAAAAGTTTTTTTTAAAACTACTCGTTTTTTACACATCTTACAGACCTGCAACGTTTTCTCTTGTACCACTTATGTAGCATCACGGAGAAGTAAAGTAATTTGAAAAAACTAAAGGGGAATAGAAGTGCGTGGGATGAGGACAGTATAGAGAAAAAAGGAGGTCAGAAAGGAATTAAGGAGGTAGAGAAAGAAAAAATAATGGGGAAGAATACAGGAAAAACAAAGAAAAAGTATACTGAGTTGTGTTATCAAAAGAAAGAGAAAGAGGATAAAAGGTTTGAGGAAGAGGCGGAGAAGGCTAGGACGGAAGAAGAGGTATGGAAGGTAGTAAATAGAGAAAGAAAAAGAAGAAAAAGAGTAAACCAAGATATTGAAATGGTAGAATGGAAGAAATATTTTTTGGATTTGCTAGGAGGAGTAGAGAGAAAAGTTATAAAGGAGGAAAATATGGTAGAGAAAGAGATGAGAAAGAGGACATTTCAAGGGAAGAAATAGTTATTGTTTTAGGAATATAGAAGGATGAAAAGGCACCTGGTATAGGTGAGATTTCAAATGAAGTATGGAAATATGGAGGGAACGAACTAGAGAAATGCGCATGGATAATGTGTAATAGAGTATGGAGAGGAGAGGGGTGGCAAGAGTTATGGAAAGAAGGAGGGTTCATACCAATAGTAAAGAAAGGCAAGGGAGAGGAGGTTAAAGATTATAGGAGGTTGACGTTGATGCCAACACTGTATAAAGTATATGTAACTATTTTGTCAGAGAGATTTAAGGTAGAAGTTGAAGAAAAAAAATCGAGTCACCGAATCAGATAGGGCGTAGAAAAGGAATGGGGGCAATGGATAACATATATGTTCTAAACTATCTAGTAAATAAGAGAATTAAAAGGGAAAAAGTGGCAATGATAACAATGTTCGTGGGCTTGAAGGCGGTGTTTGACTCATTAGACCGAGGAGAAGTAGAAAAAGTTATGATAAAAAAGGGGATAAGAGAGGGATTAATAAAGAGAGTATCAGAAATTTTCATACAGACAAAAAGCAGGGTAAAGGTAGGAGAGCAAGTAGAAGATAGTTTCTGATTTGTGAAAGGTGTGAGACAAGGATTTCCTCTGAGCCCACTTTTATTTAATTTATTAATATCAGACTTGGAAGAAGAAATGAGGAGAAAAGGTTGGGGAGGAGGTAGGATAGGGAAGGAAAAGATATATGCACTGGCATGGGAAAAAGCTGAATGTAAATGTAGAAAAGACAAAGATAATGAGGCTTAGAAAAGGAGGGGGGAGACAGAAAGAATGGACAGGGAGATGGAAGGGAATAAAGTTAGAAGAAGTCAAAGAGTATAAATATTTGGGATATATCTTGCAAACGAATTGAGATAATACAGCACATATAAGAGAAAGGATAAAAAAGCAGCACGGGTAATGAAACAGATATGAGCAATAGGAAAAATAAGGGGGACAAAATTAGAGAATGTGGTTATATGATACGCTGGTATGGCTGGTATTAGGTTATGGAGCAGATATATGGGGATGGAAAGAAAGGAAAGATATTGAAAGTTTACAAGAAAGGTATATAAGGTGAACACTAGGGGCAGACTGGAGGAAGCCAGGATATATGGTGAGAGAAGAAGCGCGCAGAGATTAGTTAAGTATTAAAGTGGGAAAGAGGACATGGAAATTTAAGACGAAGCTGAGGGAGGGAAATATAGGGGATTTGGTGAGAAAGTGTTTGATGGAGGTAGAAGAGAGGCGAGGGAGGGCGATCGAATTAACGATATGGGAAGAAGAAAGGAGGGAGTTCTTTAATGATAGAGAAATAGAAGACGGGACTAGAGTAAACTGTGAAGAATTGGAAAAAAGGGATAGGGAAAGACAATTAATAGAAAGATGGGGGATCATTGAGGAATCAAAATACAATAAATGGTATAAAATGATAAAAAAGGAAGAGGTGCCAAAGTATTTAAAAAAAGGGATGGAGAGAGAGAAGGTGGACCAGAATAGCAAGATTTAAATTGGGGAACGAGGTAAGGGAGGGGATGTACTGGAAAAAAAAGAGAACAGAAAGTGTGCAGAAAGTGTACTAGAGAAGCGAATGAGAGAGAATGAGAGAATGCACGTGAAAAAAGGCAAATGGAGGTATAAAAAGTGAAAGAAAAAGGAAAGGGAAGTCGCTTAGATTAGAAGCGTAAATATTGTAAGTGATGGTAAGGTCAAAATTAAGTCGACTATGATGCGTTTACGTTCTCATGCTCTCTCTCGCCAGCACTCTAGCTTTTGTTCGATCGCTCACTCGTTTGCTAATAAGTCCTAAATTGCGCTTTCGCAGGAAATAGAGATAAAGAACTAGATATAAGACTTTATGTAAATAGTTATAAATAATGGTATATATTGAAATGATAAGATTGTAAAAAAATGTAGATATCAGCGGAAAGATTTTAAGGCATGGAAGTCATGTAAACCCTAAGGGGACACATTATGAATAAAGAAGAACAAATCACTGACAAAGCAAAAGCAAAATATGTTCAAATTTTTTTTGAGATTCAAGGAAATTTCCATGCTTTTGTAGATACAAATCTAAATATATATGTATGCGTACACAATATATATATATACTTAGCTGACCCGAAGAATTACAGGCCAATAACTTGTCTAAACACGCTTTATAAGATATTCACAGCTATCCTAAATGATAGGATTGTTCGGGCAATTGAACCTGTGTGGCCAGAAATGTATGAACAACGAGGCTCAAAGAAAGGCGTAGCCAGATGTCGGGAGAACCTGCTCATCGATAGATGTGTCTGCAAAGATGCAGCATTCTACCAGCGTCACCTATCGATGGCCTGGATTGATTATCGGAAAGCTTTCGATTCGACATCCCATAGACTTATCATCTATCTTTTGGAAATCTTAAAGGTTTATCCGCAAATAGTTGGGTGCATAGAGAGATAGATGCCGCTTTGGAAAACCAGATTTACTATCTCATCTGAAAAAATCGTGTGACAACTAACAAGGTCACCTTTCAGAGAGGTGTCTTTCAGGGCTACACAATGAGCCCACTCCTCTTTTGCCTTACATTATTGCTACTATCTCTCGCACTTTGCCATTCCGACGGGTACTTGTGCGGCAAACCTGCAGATCGAAAGTACAAGGTCACTCATGTATTTTACATGGACGATCTTAAGATCTATGCTAAAAACAGAGAGCAACTGCATCTAGCTCTGGGGATTGTCGAACGATACACTAAGGAAATTGGAATGGAATTTGGGTTAGACAAATGCGCCAAGGTTTATTTGAAGCGAGGAAAACTTAATGGAATTCCTGAAGATACTGAGCTCGTTGATAGAAGCGTCATACGACACCTTTGCGCTGTAGAGACTTATGCATACCTGGGCGTGCCACAGAGCCGCATTCAGGATGTGACATCTATAAAGGATACTCTCCGAAGCAGATACAAACGTCTCATCCGACAAAT
>NC_046666.1:94347271-94348327 GCF_010883055.1 Belonocnema kinseyi
CGACGATCCAGCAAAAGCCTCGTGCACCCTAAGAACACGGAGCGACCCAAGGACAACCACCTTCTGCATTTTTCCCGCAAGTGTTCTAGCATATTGTTGACATGCAGGGATGATTTTTAGGCCATTAGAAAGTGAAAGCTTGGCACCTCCAAGAGCGCTGATGATAAGGACGATCAATTTAACAGAATCTTCCGGGTACAATCGTTGAAACTCCTTTAAAATGTCTCGATACCTCTCTTTCTTTTCATTCTCCTTGGTTATGATGTTTTTGTCAGCTTGTGCCGAAAATTCGATAACAAACATGGTTCGCTTCTCGAAGTCAAGAAGAACCATGTCAGGCCTCGAGTGAGCAACAGAAACAATTGTCGAGAATATAAAGATCCCGTATATGCGGCACTTCCCATTCTCGACAATTGACTCAATTTCCCTAGGAGCATTTAGAGGAACGATATTAAGGTTAATGCCGTAGAAGTGACAGAGATGGTATTCAAGCACTCTTAGTGCCGCATTGTGCCTTTGAATGTAGGTCGTTCCCGCTTGAGTTGGACAACTAGATAGTTTGTGAGCTAAATGCTCGGGGTGTGCATAGCACGCCCTGCAGCTATCATCAGGAATGTCTTGGCTCAAAATGTGGTGACGGTATGTTAAGGTGGAAATGACACCGTCTTGGCATGCAAAAATGAAACCCTCCATACCAGACTTCAATCCGGGCGATTTAAGGAAAGCAAACGTTAGCTCAAAAGACATTGACTGATCCTTCACATTTCTGTGGAAAATACCGTGCATCCCCTTATCGAGGAGCTGTTCACGAAAGTTTTTCTCTTGTGCTCTCCTAATCCAGGCTTTCAGGAGTGAGCACTCGAGATATATAAGATCTGATGCATTTTGCTCACCCCTAATACTGAAGTCAAGTCCAAGTGCTTCAGCAGCCTCCTCCGCTGCTTTGTGCAGAAGCGCTCCTTTGCCCACTTCTTCGTGATTCCTGACCATTTTAAGAAGAGGGTCTCTTCCATTTGCAACTCTATGTGCTGTACCCAGAATAATCCTGTTGTGAAG
>NC_046666.1:94348427-94350066 GCF_010883055.1 Belonocnema kinseyi
CCAAATTTTTTGAGTGAATAAATGAGTCGAGTTAACGATTTTTTCTAAAATATAGAGCTCGCAATTCCATTCGTTCATTTATTTGGGCATTTTTTCGAAAAATTCGGTGTCCCAAATTATTAGGGCCACTAAAAAAAATTCAATTTTTCCGAAAGAATTCAATTTATTCAACAAAATACGTACATGTAAAAAGATCTTATTCACAAAATTAGTAATGAATAGTATTTCCGTCATTTTTGAATACCATTTTCATTCGCTTTACCATCGATTTATTCAGATTTTTGAGACTTTTCGCGGTGACGTTGTTCCATGCTGATTTGATCGCTTCCTTCAGCTCTGCGACTGTTGTGTACTGCTTTCCGTTGTCATACACATCGCGTACCATCATGCCCCAAACATTTTCCATTGGGTTAAGGTCTGGAGAGATCGCTGGCCACGGGAGTACGGGGATCTTTGACTTTGCCAACCAATCCTTCGTAGACTTGCTCGCATGTATGGCTGCGTTGTCCTGCTGGACCATCTAAATTAAATTTTTTTTCGTCAGACCAGATAATCTGAAAAGCAAGTAAAAGACCCAAGCTTTAATTACATAGGTTTGAAGGAACTAATTATTTGTTATGAGAAGAAATGCACTGTCTAAGTATGTATCTTTGACCATTCGTGCGTCCAATACAGCTTCTCTTCTGCAAAATTGTAGCGTGCCTGCATATGAGGAGGTTTCAGTTTAAGCGCTTTTTGCATTTTTTCACATACTAAATTAGGGGAATCCTTCAATACTCGATGCACTGTACTTTTGGACACTTGAGGAGCCACATCATTTTTTATTCTTCTGCACCCCTTAATTGTTTGCGAGGCGGCGGCGACTATTTTTCGTTTGTCACGATTTGAGAGCTTTGGCCGTGGTCCACGTTTCTTCTTCACTATTTGATTACTTCTATTCTTTATATACAGGTAAATAACATTTCTCGATCAGTTTATAAGCTTCGCTATTTCACGTTGTGATTTCCCACATTTTTCATACGCATCAATTGACGCCTTTTCTTCTGCAGACAATGCTTTCCCTCTTCCCATATTTGTTTTGTTGCCTCGAATATTATTAACGCACAAGCACAATTTAACTGGCCAAAAATGCATTCGGAAGCCTATTCATACATACATATGTATATGTTTATGGCATGTAAGAAGTACAATTTTAATATTATATATTTTAAATTGCATTATTTTACGAATTATTTATTATTCTTCAAAAAAATTGAAGTTTTTTTTAGTGGCCCTATTAATTTGGGACGCCTATTTTTTCGAAAAAATGTCCAAATAAATGAACAAATGGAATTGCGAGCTCTATATTTTAGGAAAAATCGTTAATTCGACTCATTTATCGACTCAAAATATTTGGTGCATTTTGTTTCAATAGAAAAAAAATTATCCTTAAAAAATGGGGTGTCCCTATAAATATGGGACACACTGTATATATATATATATATGCAGTAAAAAAAGAATTCATGTACAAGAATCAAATATTCGTACTATGCAATAGAAAGAATGCGAGAAAAAGCAGTTACGTAATAATTTATATAATGATACGTGGGCAGGCTAGAATATTTCCTTTTACATTTTCATCAAGAGAAGGTATTAAAAT
>NC_046666.1:94350076-94359704 GCF_010883055.1 Belonocnema kinseyi
CCCCCGTCGTTTTTGTCAAATGTCCACGTTCGTTAGACAGCCATTTTGGATAAATATTCAAAAAGTGAGCATATTTGGAATATTTTTGAGACCATTTTTTTCAAAATTCAAAATTTTTCTCTACGGATCTTTATAGTATTCGAAAAGACAAACAATTTATCCTAATGACTTTTTTTTGATAAAAACGAAATTTACCACAGTTATAGCATTTACAAAATTTCAAAAAACACAGTAAACATTTTAAGCCAAATAACACATATTGGGGAGAAAAATTACTTGTTTGGTTCAGAATAAGGTACTGCCCAAAAACCTTCACCAATTTCGACAAAGAAATTTTGGAAAAAAAGCTAATGAGATTTCTAAGTGATTTTTGAATTTTCAATTTTTTTATAAATAAACAAATATGACGAAAAAATGGCCCTTTTTCTATTTGACATTCCCGGTGCTCGTCAATAACAGGAAAATAGTTGAAATAGCTTAAGTTACATAAAATAGCAATAGTTAAAGATATTTCAATATTCGAAAATGTAGAACAAAAATTTGTTATCAACAAATTATTTGTTGAAAACTTTTTTTCTACGACTTTCCATGAATACATGTTTTTACATTCTCATCATTTATGATTGAGAAAGTATTAGAATTGTCGGAAATTTGACATCACAGTTTTTCAACGGATCTCCACGTTTCGAGACCCCCTGAATTCGAAAATCGAATTTTTACGAGGGCGTCTGTCTGTGCTTCCGGCCGTCCGTCCGTAAACATGATAATTCTCGAAAAAATAAACGAATCAAATTCATCTTTGGCTCACTTTTTTTAGGTTCCAAAAGAAAGGACGAGTTCGTGAACCAGCCATTTTTGATCAAAATTCAAAAAGTGAGCGCATTTTGAAAATTTCTTAGAACTTTTTTTCTGAATTTGAAAATCCAGTTTGCCGGTATTTACAGTATTGAAAAGAACAAACAATTTATCCTCATTACTTTTTTCGATCAAAAGCAAATTATCAAAGTTAAAGCGTTTTAAAATTTTTTAAATCAACCGAAAATCCAAATTTTAAGCCAAAATACGCACGATATGAAAAAAATTCAAAAAAAGACAAACATTTCGTTTTGAAAGCCCTACAAGATTATCACAACAAATTTTTGGGTTTTCTTCAAAAATTGAAAATTCAAATTTTAATTGCACAAAAAGTAATGAAAAATAAAAAATTCCATTTTGTGGACAAACTATGTAGAATACGACAAAAGATTAATCAACAAAACTTGTTGTCCCAGAAAAGATCTACAATTTCGTTAAGAATCACTTTTTGATAGGACGCGTACTTTTTGTTTTATTTGTGATAAATAACATCGAAAAAATAAAATAAAAAATAAATGTGTGGAAAAACGACGAAAATTACGAGAAAAAAAAATCAACAAGATCTGTTTAAAATGTCTGTCGGAAATCGAGCGCGCAGCGCGAGTGTCACGATAAGAATGTGTACCTCAAAGCCTACAAAGCTTTGAGAAACTTAATCTTTGATTATACTTAATTAAGTAGACAATTCAGAATATGAAGACGCATATAAATACTGCAATCTAAAAGAGATCTTTTTGATCAAGTTTTTTTCAGGTATTCCAAATGCAAAGAATAAATATCCGATTATCGAGCGTGAAGCGCGAGATTCAACCTCAGGCGCCCTAGGCGCGCTCAAACTTGCGAGCCGCGTGCCCAGCGCGCCATGAGAATGTGCCCACAAAGCGGGCAGATTTTTTTTATCTAATATCGACCTGAAATTTATAAGAATTAAATAAGTTAAACGATCATTCTGCGGATGGCATTTCATAGGTCAATACAGTGGACAACAATAAACTTTTATTCAAGCTGAAATGTCAACACGACATGTCAAAAACAAAACAAAAATGTCCCAAGACATTTTTAGAACACCCTAAAATAGTTCTGTGTCAGGGCAAATAACTTTCTAAAAGCATACAATGTTCCAAAGATCTTTTTAGGACGTATTTGGAACATCAGTCGTTTTTGGACGTTTTTGGCCAGAATTAAAACGTTTTTTTGGGCAATCTAAACACGTCTTTAAGACGTTCTGAAAATTTCTGTAAATTTCATGGCCGCAGGGTAATCATTGGTAGAATCTTTATTCATATTGCATGGAATCCTAGCTGATCATTATTTCAAAATGATTTACGATAATTATTTTCAAGAATTTGCATATTCATGCATTTCCATACATATTTTACTCATTTTCCACAGGAATTAATAAGTATATAAAGCTTTAAATTAATATTTTAAGTAATCAGTAAAAGTTTGTATCACATTATAAATAAATTACTCTATAACTATTCAAAATTTATACACCTTTTGTACACATTAAATTGAATAAAAAGAAAAAATTACTAGCGACAAAAAAAAATAATTTTCTTGATCTAGAGGTTAGACCACGTTTCCTGTATGTTGTTGTTGTCGCTGAATCTAAATGCGAGGTCCAAAAACGCACAGCACTTCAGGGTTCTTACATAACCTCAAAAAACCTGATAAAATTTTTTTTGATTCCAGTGGTCAGACCATGTTTATTATATATGTTTAGGGTGGTCGCTGGATCCGAATCCGAGGTCCAAAAACCCGCAGCATGTCAGGGTTTCGACATAACCTTCAAAATACCTCGTAATTTAAGATATTTAACGCTTCAACGTTTTGCCTTTAACCGTGTATTAAACATAAATTAGTTTAATCTATAAACGCTATTCACTCCATAAAACAAAGGTATAGAGGATCGTCGGCATTAGCGCTACCCGATGTATACCGCGAAGAGGTTGCACGATCGGATTTTGTACATCATATAGTCCATACAAGGGCTTCATCAACAATATGAAAAATTATGTGCAGAATGATTAACGACAAGAATAAATGACTACTTAAATGAATAGAATGGCAATCAAAACTCTGACGTGCTGGAATTTTTTATACCACGGATTTCCATGGATTCAAATTTCAAATTCAGATTTAACGACTCCAAAAAAATATAGTTAACATCGCGTGACCTCCGGAATCGAAAAAAAAACAAATTATGAGATTTTTTTAGGTTATGTCAGAACCTTGACGTTCTGGAATTTTTTGGACCTCGGATTGGGATTCAGCGACTCCAAAAACATATAGTAAACATGGTCTGACCTCCAGACCCGGAAAAAGATTTTTTTGTGTGGGTGAGTAATTGAGGAAACTAAAGGTAAATAAAAATGGTTTAATTTGAGAATAGAGAATTTATTAACGGAAACAAATAAATTTACATTCAAATGTAGAAGGCTGCTTCTTTACTCGCAAAGATAAAAGAATTGAACGGTACATCAAAGAACTGAAAAAGACAGTACAGTTTAAAGCGGGGGTCAGCACCTTTCAGGTTAGACCAGAGTTTCAAGGGTTCCTTAAGGGCCCGGGTCCAGCTTGGGCCCTTTAATTTCTTAAGGGTACGGGTCTGAACTTGGACCTTTTAAATTCTTAAGGGTACGGGTCTGGAGCCGTACCCTTGAAGTTTATAAGTGTGCGGGTCCGCACACCAATCTTTTAAATTCTTGAGTTTCCGGGTCCGGACACGAAACTTTTATATTTTTAAGGTTGCGGGATCGCACACGGACAATCAACAATCTTAAAGGGTCCACTCTGAACCCGGACTCTTAAAGAACCCTTTAACATCGGGTCCAACCTAAAAGGTTCCTTAAAATACATATATTTGAGAAATTTACAAAGACCATTTGAAAGAGGAGGAGCAGTTTTATGTGGGAGGATTGAAATTATTAAGTTAACTTGAGATTGCGCAAAAGAATTCTATGGAACTAAAGATGCGCAGAAGAGTGATACTGCATATTATTCAGCGCAGTAAACTTACACATCAAAAGAGCGGCTGAAAGTAAAAACAGGACATATAAAATTTGGAAGCAAGAATGGAAACACTTTAAAAAAAGCAAAATACAATAGTTTACCAAAAGAAATATGCGTATCATAGTTTAGCAAAGGATACAGATAATGAGCAATGTAAAAAAATGTTTTACAAATCAATTTTGATTTCTGACAGTGTTTTTTTAAACTTACATTAGAAAAAGCTTCACAGCATTATTTAATTTAGTAAAACCTCAACCAGTTCTTTAATTAAACTAAACTGGTCAAAAGAACTCATTTCAAATGGACAAACACGTAAAAAATTAGCCCGTGAAGGCGACAAGCACACATCGCGTTTGTTTCAACAATTAAAAAATATGTTAAATAAAAAATGTTGCTGTTCATCTTCATGAACGGTATCATTTATTCGAAAAATAATGCATCTTTAGGATTGACAGGGGAAAAAATTCTTTCAACAAATAATAATTTTTAAGTAAACTGAAAATAAGTTTTAAAATACTTTGGCCTGAATGTGACCAGAAACTTGTCTCTTAATTCGAATTAAAAAAAAAAAATTTAAAGGCTTTTGATCATTTACCAAGGATGTCAAAGATTTCTTAAAGATTTTAAATATCTCGAAAAGATTTCGGATAGATTAAAAAGATTTCAACGATTTTGCAAAGATTTCACAGAGATTACAATAATTTTTAAAAATAAGAACAACAAATGATTTCTTAATGATTTCGCAAACATTTTAACATTTTAAAAAATATACTAAGTACTTCGAAAATATTTTCAAAGGATTTCAATGACTTTCCAAAGATTTGGTAAAAATTTTAAATATTTACCAAAGATTTAATAAAGCTTTCAATCATTTCTACAAATATTACCAAATATTTCAAAAAAATGTCAAAGACTGCGCAAAGATTTCGGATAGATTTAAAAGATTTCACAACGGCATAAATGATTTCCTAACGATTTCCCAAAAATGTCAATAGTTTAGAAATTATTTATAAATATTTAAAAGATTCCAAGAGATTCCGAAAACACTTCTCAAAGATTTCAATGATTTCCTAACCGCTTAAAAAGTTTTGGTAAGATTTAAATTATTCAACAAATATTAGCAAATAATTAAAAAATTTGTTTAAGATTGCAATGACTTCCCAAAGATTCACAAAAACTCCAATGACTTTAAACAAAAAATATTTTCGCAAAGATTTTCAACGATTTCATAAAGATTTAAATGTTTTGATAAAGAAATAATAAAGATTTTAAAGGTTTCGCAAAGTTTCGGATAGATCTAAAGGATTTTACAGACTTCAATAATTTTGCAAAGATTTCGACAATTTAAAAAATATACCAAGTACGTCAAAAATATTTTCAAAGGATTTCAATGATTTTCTAGAGATTTTTTGAAAATTTTAAATATTTCGCTAAGATTTCATAAAGATTACAATCATTTTTACAAGTATTACCAAATATTTTTTAAAAAATTCAAAAATTTCGGATAGGTTTGAAAGATTTCACACAGAGGCATACTTACATGATTTCCAAATGATCCCACAAAAATTGCAATAGTATACAAATGATTAAAAAATATATTTAAAAGATTTCCAAATATTCCGAAAAGACTTCTCAAATATTTCAATGATTTCCAAACGAATTAAAAAATGTCATTAAGAGTTAAACAATTTAACAAATATTATCAAACAATTTTGAAATATTTTTAATATTTTATAAAGATTTAAATGATTTTCTGAAAATTTCACAAAATTTTCAAATATTTCGCAAAGCTTTCGGATAGTTTAAAAAGATTTCACAAAGACTTAAACAATTTTCCAAAGATTTGTACAATTTCAAAAATATTTTTAATATTTTATACAGATTGCAATAAATTCATAAAGATTTCGAAGACCTCACAAAAATCTCAAATATTTCGTAAAGATTTCGGATAGATTAAAAAGATTTAACAAAGACTTCAATGACTTTTCAAACAGAAAGAATGATTTCGCAAAGATTCTCAACAATTTCACAAAGATTTCAATAATTTTCCAAAGAAATAACAAATATTTTAAAGGTTTCGCAAAGATTTCGGATAGATTTAAAAGATTTTACAGGCTTCAATGATTTCTCAAAGATTTCAACAGTTTCACAAATATTTCAAAAATATTTTTAATATTCGAGAAAGATTTCAATGATTTCTTGAATGAAGACATGGATTAAGAGGATTTCACAAAGAAGTCAATTATTTCAAAAAGATTTTAGGTAGATTTTTTGGAAAAATTCAAACTATCTGATGAATTTAATTATTCGATTTCAGAAGGTGGCAAATCAATAATCAACCCCTCCATGGGTGATTTCTGAAGATAACAAAGACGACTTTTAAAAACTTTCTCAGCGTTAATGATTATTATCCAGTAAAATTAAAGCTTTGGAGTAGTTTAAAACTAATTTTCAGTTTTTTAAACAATTATTGTTGTCTTAGACAATTTTTTCTTTTGTGAATTCTGATAATGTATTATTTTTCGAATCAATGATACTGTTCATGCAGGTTATAGGTAATATTTGTTATTTAGCATATTTTTAAAGTGTTAAAACAAATCTTACATGTTCAATTTTTTCCCTAATAAATAATTAAAATTGAGATTTTCCTGGAATTGATGACCCAATTAACGAATGCTGAGAGTAAGTTTTTTTGTTGTTGAAAAGATTTGTTAGTACTTTTTTTAATAATTTTTTTTATTTGAATACAATTGTCAATTATTTAAATAACTAAGAATCCCTAAATGATGCATTTTTATTGGAAAGATGAAGAAAATGGTAATATTTCGAATCTCTTACACAATGTCGTTTATCGCCAGAAGCTCATTTGAAGTTATGAGGGTGACTTTTAAAGTATAAAAAAACAACCTTCTTGGATAAGCTTTTCAATTCCAAATCAATGATTCTTATTGCAAGCTTTTCTTTTAATCGAATTTTCTTCGGGAATGAAACAAATTGAAACTCTTGGAATGTAATATGCATATGCAGTGGGCATATTCTATAGGGAGCAAATGCGTTGCGTGTTTGCCGCCTACTTGTACTAATTTTGCATGTGTACGTACATATAAACAGAGTCCAATTCACCGGTTTTAGTTAAGGAAATATTCGCAGAAAAAAATAACGAAATGATATAAAAATCGGAAATCGTGTAATGAAAATCTATGCTTCTGGGAGCTCGACCGTACGTTTGCTTATACGAACTGTAGCAAAATAAACATTATTGTACGTTCGCATCTTTAGACGGCTGCTTTTTACGATACGGAGTAACTTTACCGCTCGATGTTTTTCTATATTAAATAATGCTGACACTTTTTCTAATGCAAGTTCAAAAAACACTGTCAGACATCAACATTGATTTATAAAACATTTTTTTACATTGTCCATCATTTCTATGCTTTGCTTAACAACACCGAGAGACCTTTTGTTAGAATTAATAAAATAAATAAATTAGACTTTAGTATAATATCGTTCCAAAATACGGAAAACCGAGGTTTTATTATATGTATTCGTATTTTAGTACCGCATTTTAGATCGCAGCCGTTCCGCTTTTTCATAGCGATTAAGCATGCGATTATTTATGTAGTGAATAAATTGAGTATATAATAATAAAAATAATAATCTTACGCGTGTTTTTGTATTCAGTTGTATTTAATTTGTGTATTTAGTTTCTCCTTCTGAAGGCTAAATCTTTTGGTGGAGTTAGTTATTTTTCATATAGTCGTTCGGATTCTCATATGCTTTGTATGGCAACTTTAAACGATATTTTCGCTATTTCGAATAAAATGTATGTCTATCGTTTTAACCTCACTTCTTAACTTTAATATACTGAATTTTAAATTCTTGCAAGTTTTATAAGAGTTAATGCAACATCCTTTCCATTTGTCCGAATAAAAATATTAGTTTTGACGGCTGAAAAGCGCTACATTAATTTTTGATACGCAAACCCTGTTTTCCCTATTTTGAAACGATATTATACTAAATTCTCATTCATTTTATTATTTATTCTAACAAAAAGTCTCTCAGTGTACGCTACACATATTTCTTTAACATTAATTTTTTTTATTTTGTAATCAGAATAGCGGTTGTCATTTATTTTTGTAAACAATTGTATTTTGCTTTTTTGTGATTGTTTTTTATTTGGAACTCTTGAGCCTTGATTAAATGATAATCCAAAGTTGGGCCCGGTTCGAGCCTCTATCCCCACATAACATCCGTGCGTGCACCCCTTCCCTCCAGTCGGGCGCTCGTTTGTTCCGTTTTTACTCGGAGAATCAGTGTGTTGCATTTTTACTCGGAAGAACTTTTTTTCCGTTTTTACTCGAAAGATTTGTTCGTTCCCTTTTTACCCCGAAAAATGTATGTTCCATTTTTATTTCCAAATTTTATATGTCCCGTTTTTACTTTCAACCGCTCAAATACAACTGCGCAGCAGAGTTATGTGACGTTTGCAGATGCGCAGTAGAGTTTAGTGACGAATATGTTTGCGCAATAAAATTAATAGGCAATTAATGCTGTATATTGGAGTGAAACGACATCTACAGATGTGCAGTATAGTTCCATGATATGTATGACAGCACAGTAATGTTAGGAGTAATTATAGATGCACATTCGAATTCCGCGAAACTTATGGCTACGTAGTATATCTGCATGGCATGCAGGGTTGTGCAGTAACTTTGGGTGGGTATTTATATAAGCGCAGTAGAGTTACATAGAATTTGCTGCTATGCAGTAAAGTTTAATGACACGTATTGATGTGCAGTAAATTTATATGATGCTTACTTGTGGGCAGCATAGTAACATGTCATTTATGGTGGCGCAATAGCCACAGATGCGCAGTACAGCTTTATGTTGCGGCTAAAATGAAAGTTGGTGTCAGTTGGAATTTGAGCTCCAATAAATAGCTGTAGAGATCCAAATGGGTTCGCTTAGAGTGCACTTGAAAAGAACAGCATCAATGACCATTCACAAGCCAATCGCTTGAAAACTCGGGTTGGTAAGTTAGCGATTTACAGAATATGTCGGTAAAGCAAACACAAACGATATAAATATTTATTTATTTTTCTTCTTACTTGTTAAGGTTCACTTATTTTGGATTTTTTAATACAAAATTGGCTTAAGTCTACACCTTTTTCAAATTACCATGATTTAAAATCATTGGTCAATTTATAATTGGAAATGCAATGCAATTTTATTGATTGTCAGTGAAAATTTATTACTTACCTAACCCATTTTAACCTATTCTTAAAAGATATGAAAAATCTTAAAAATTATTCACATAATTCTATTGAAAAAATCTTTGATGTACAATTAATAAACTTTTGTAAGCATAGTCTTAACCAAGCACTATTAAGATCAGCTCAGCCAATTAGCCGTTATTAATATTTTCAAATATTACAATGACTTTTAGTTGTTTTAAATTAAATAAAAGTAGAGAGAGAGAGTAATGGAATTCATTTTTACGTTGGGCCATTTAACAAAGATTAATATAAAAATATTAGGAATAGCAGTTAAATGGTTCAGACTAAAAGCTTGTGTCTAGAGCAGTGGTCCCAGATCTGAAACGAGATGCGGTCCAATACTATGACAGGACTATGTCCGTGTGAATATAGTAGGAGATGCTGTAAATGACAGAGTTGCGCGCGCAACCCATTTCTCCTCTTCTGAATTTGAAAACTCGAAGATGCACGATTGCCGGTCGGAGCACTTCGTCGATTCTATT
>NC_046666.1:94359804-94361727 GCF_010883055.1 Belonocnema kinseyi
GAAAATTCGTTTTTTTGTCTTGTTCAATTCAATTTTTTAGCACAGTTTTTATCTGGAAATTGTACTATTCCATTTTTGTTTGAAACTTTGTCCTGTACATTTTATTAGTTAATACACCAATTATTTGATAGAAAATTAATTTATTTTGTTGAAAAGTAAACTTTTGGGTTGAAAATTGATTTATTGTGTTTATTAAATTTTTTTCCTAAAATTAAAAAAACTGCAAAATAAAAAAATTGCCTTAAAATCGTCCTGATTCCTTTTTTTTAAATTTAAAAAATGTTTTCAAATACTCACTCAAAATTAATTTTTCAAACTAAAAAATCATTTTCAATTTTCTTAGCAATCACAACAATTTTTGTTATTCTTTTTGAATATTTTACAATTCTCAAAAGCTTTTTTTTTAAATCTGCAAAAATCTACATCGTGTTTCAAATTATTTCAAATAATTTCAAGTTTTAAATTAATTTTGAATATTATTCTAAATTAAAATTGTAGCGTTCAAACTTAAAATTTAGCTCATTACAATTTTAAAAATCAAGGCTTTTTATTTGTAACCACTCTGTTCAAATTTGTATAGTTTTTAATTGTTGTTTATAATGGCTTGTCCAAGATCTGAATTTTTTTTTCAAAAAATCTCTGATCCAATTCAGAAATACATACAATTGCTTTGAAAAAATATTTTAATTCAGAAATATTTCATTTAAACGCTCAATAATTCATACGTATAAAACACAAACTTTCAACACCTTTTAATTTTACAATTTTTTTAATTAAATTATTTTAAAATACGAAATAACCGTTTAAACATTTTTATGACTTTAGCATTTGAGAGATTTCTGGTTAAAAAATACAAATTACGCTATTATTTTTAAGGTTCAACAGTTTTTAATCAAAAATTAAAACTTCTTTTGTTGTTGAAGATTTATCATTTTAGTAGAAAATGTAATTATTTTGTTGGAAATTTGTTATTCTCTTTTTTTTGAGTTGAAAATTCAATTATTATGATAGTAAGGTAATTTCTAACATTTTCAATTGGCGAACTAAAATTTTTATCTCTAAATAACAATACAAAAATATTAATCTGTAACAACTTAAAATAGAAACAATGTAACTTTTATTTTAAAAAGTTTTTAGTTAAACAATTAATTTAATCGTTCAATCCTTAATGTTACGAACTGAAATTTTTTGGAATTATTATCATTTTGAACCTTAAAAATAATAGCGTAATTTGTATTTTTTAACCAGAAATCTCTCAAATGATAAAGTCATAAAAATTTTTAAACGGTTATTTCGTATTTTAAAATAATTTAATTTAAAAAATTTTTAAATTAAAAGGTGTTAAAAGTTTGTGTTTTATACGTATGAATTATTGAGCGTTTAAATGAAATATTTCTGAATTAAAAATTTGTTCAAAGCCATTGTATGTATTTCTGAATTGGATCGGAGATTTTTTGAAAAAAAAATTCAGATCTGGGAAAAGCCATTATAAACAACAATTAAAAACTATACAAATTTGAACAGAGTGGTTAGAAATAAAAGGCCTTGATTTGTTAAAATTGTAATGAGCTAAGTTTTAAGTTTGAACGCTACAATTTTAATTTAGAATAATATTCAAAATCAATTTAAAACTTGAAATTATTTGAAATAATTTGAAACACGATGTAGATTTTTGCAGATTAAAAAAAAAAGCTTTTGAGAATTGTAAAATATTCAAGAAGAATAACAAAAATTGTTGTGATTGCCAAGAAAATTGAAAATGATTTTTTAGTTCGAAAAATTAATTTTAAGTGAGTATTTGAAAAGATTTTAAAAATTAAAAAAAAAGGAATCAGGACGATTTTAAGGCAATTTTTTATTTTGCAGTTTTTTAATTTTAGGAAAAAAATCTAATTAACACAATAAATCAATTTTCAACCCAAA
>NC_046666.1:94361827-94367333 GCF_010883055.1 Belonocnema kinseyi
TTTCAAATTCAGAAGAGGAGAAATGGGTTGCGCGCGCAACTCAGTCATTTACAGCGTCTCCTACTATATTCACACGGCCATAGCCCTGTCATAGTATTGGACTGCATCTCGTTTCAGATCTGGGATCACTGTGCACCATTGCGATACACTAGGAAGAGAAAGAGAGACACTGGAAAAAGGAAAAGGAAGGAAACACAGTGCAGGATAACATATTAAGGGGCCCGTCATCTTTTTGGATTGAACATTGAATAGTTCGAGATTTCTTTTTTTCTTTTGATACTTAAATTACTTGTAACTAAAAATATATATCTTTCTTTAAACTATTCATTGCCACTACTAAAGTAGTTCTACTTTAAAACCTGGTTGTTCCATTTCTAACCAAAAAGATGAATTTTCAAACCAAAAAAATAATGTTGTACCGCAAAAGACCAATTTTTAACAAAATTCAAGAACTCTCAACCGCACAGTTGAATTTTTAACTAAAATAGATTAATGTTGAAACAAAAGTTTAATTTTTATGCAGGAAGAAAACAAATTTCTAAAACATCAAAAAGATCTCTTTTAGATGGCAGTATTTATATGCGTCTTCATATTCTGAATTGTCTACTTAATAAGTATAGTCAAAGTTTAAGTTTCTCAAAGCTCTGTAGGCTTTGAGGTACACATTCTCATCGTGACACTCGCGCTATGCGCTCGATTTCTGACAGACGTTTATAAACAGGTTTTTTTGGATTTTTTTTTTCTTGTAACTTTCGTCGTTTTTCCAAACATTTTGTTTTATTTTACTTGTTTCAACGTTATTTTTCATGAATATAACAAAACGTACGCGTCCTGTCAAGAAGTGATTCTTAACGAAATTGTAGATATTTTTTGGGATAACCATTTTTGTAAATTCATTTTTTTTTTGTATCCTACACAGTTTGCCCATAAAATTGAATTTTTTATTTTCCATTATTTTTTGTGCAATCAAAATTTGAATTTTCGATTTTTGAAGAAAATAAAAAAATTGTTTATGATCATCTTGTACGGATTTAAAAAAGAAATTTTTTTTATTTTCTTGACTTTTTTTCATATGGTGCGCTTTTCGGTTTCAAATTTTGATTTTCTATAAATATATACTATAAATATCCGTACACAGAATTTTCAAATTCAGAAAAAAGTGGTCTCAAAAATTTTCAAAATGCGCTCACTTTTTGAATTTTTATCGAAAATAGCTGGTTAACGAACTCGTCCTTTCTTTTAGGACCTAAAAAAAGTGTGCCAAAGATGGATTTGATTCGTTCATTTTTTCGAGAGTTATCGTGTTTACGGACGGACGAACAGACAGACAAACGCCATCGTGAAAAACTGATTTTCGGATTCAGAGGGTCTTAAAACGTGGAGATCCGTTTAAAAAGTGTGATTGTCAAATTTCCGACAATTCTAATACTTTCTCAATCATAAATGATGGAAATGTAAAAAAGACGAATTATAAATATATAAATAAATAATATATATAAATAATTACAAAAAATTCGAAAATTACCAACCAAGCAGTTAAATTCTCAGCTAAACAAGCTGAATAATTATATAAAAAGTTTAATTTTCTATCTAGATTTTGGTCAATTTGAACAAAATTTATCTCCGGGACCTATTAGAGCAGACAAAACTATTCGTGGCAACTTCTTTATAGCGGCGACTAGACTAACAGAGTCTGGGCCAATCACTTAGCTGCATTTCAAACATTCGCATCTGTTTTTGGCCGCTGTCGTTATTGACCGCTTAGCCTATATAAAATTTTTAAGAATAGTTTTCTAAAAATCAAAATAATAAAAGACTTTTTAGTTTAGTTTTTAACTATCCATTCAAAAATGATGTTGTATAAAGTTATGAAACAACCCTATTACAGACTTATCACAAGAAATATTTTTAAAACGTTCTAATTTCGTATTCCCCCCCCCCTGTCTCAGAAACTAGATCGGTCTTTACAGGTAGGTAATTTAGTTTAATAGATTTGCAATTCAGTTTACGAAGCATCGGCAGTCAAGTCTGTCATCTGAGTAAAGTTTTTGGAATGGAAATTCTGAAAAGTTTGCGGGATTTCAACAAAGAGCTAGAAGTAACCGGCTTAATAAAGTTCTTTGTTTATTAAAGGCTTCTACAAAAAACTCGGTTTTGCAATCAGTTTGGAGGAAATTCTAATTTAAAAACAAATGGGAACAATAAAGGCCTTATATACCAATGTTGCAAACAACATTGCAGAAAGAAGAAGGCTGCAAGAGATGGAACTTTTTTCAACGTCGCCCACATAAAGATGGAAACTATCCTACAATTGATATTTTGTTGAATTTTAAAAGATCCATCTTCTATCATTTGTAGAAAGACAGGTTTGCATCCAATGACGTTGAGGAAAATTCTTTCGGGATTAAGGGAAATGATCGCCGCTTGGATCTTTGAAACCGGCGCAACAATTGGTGGAATCGGTCATATCGTTGAAATCGACGAAAGTGCCTTCGGAAAGCGCAAGTACAATAAAGGTCGGATAACACGTACAAGGTGGATCGTTGGGGTTATTGAACGGACGTCGAAGAAATATTTTTTGACCTACGTAGCATCGCGCGACGCTCGAACGCTCCAAACAGTCATTCAAAAATTAGTAGAACCAGGGACACATGTCCTAACAGATATGTGGCGTGGTTACAATAATTTGAAGAAATTGGGGTACCAGCACTCAACGGTGAACCATTCTACGAATTTCGTTAATCCTAAGGACAAGAATATTCACACACAAAATATTGAGTCGCACTGGTCTAAGATCAAACGGGATCTGCGTAGGCGACTCGGGAAAATGTCAGTTGAGAATACTGAACATTACCTAATTGAAAATATTTGGAGAAATACATACACTTCAAACGAAGAATTGTTTTTTAGTATTATAGAAGCAATGAAGTATTTCAATCCCCAATGAGGACTGCCGTATCAAGCAGGAAAGAGCCAAGAACAATCGGCCCTTTTCAGGGCCAACATATTTGTCTAACGAAGGAATATTGTAATGTTTGAATACAGGCAAAGAATTGATTTTTTTAATTTTGTTAAAAAATTTGTTTTTTCTAGATAAAAAATTTAACTTTTTGTTTAATTATTCATCTTGTTTATTTGAAAATTCAACTGCTTGATTGATAATTTTCGAATTATATTGAAAATTCGTCTTTTTTTAAAGTAAATTATTCTTCTGTTTTAAAATTTCATATTTTTTAGTTGAAAACTTTCTGCTTTAGAATTCTTGAATTTGTTTTAAAAATTCGTTTTCTCCCTGCTTAAAAATTAAACTTTTTGTTCAAACATTAATCTACTTTAGTTAAAAATTCAACTGTGTGGTTGAGAGTTCTTGAATTTTGTTAAAAATTGGTTTTTTGCGGTACAAAATTAATTTTTTGGTTTGAAAATTCATCTTTTTGGTTCAAAATTGAACAACCAGGTTTTAAAGTATAACTACTTTAGAAGTAGCAATGAATTGTTAAGAGAAAAATCTATTTTTTTAGTTACAAGTAATTTAAGTATCAAAAGAAAAAAAGAAATTTCTAACTATTCAATGTTCAATCCAAAAAGATGACGGGCCCCTTAATATGTAGTCCTGCACTATGTTTCCTTCCTTTTCCTTTTCCTAGTGTCTCTCTTTCTCTTCCTAGTGTATCGCGATGGTGCGTAGCGTGTAGGGTTCGCAGTGCCTTGTTGAAGAAGACTGTACCGCTAGCGCTCGACTCGGCCGAAACAATAGACCACCCGTAGGCTGGCTTAAGAGGCTGGATGGGAACCCTGAGATAGCTTTTACCCATTAAAATGAATCAAAGTATGATCTATATCATATTTAATTTTATCAGTCTATTAAACAGTTACTTATAGATATAGGAATGATGTGACCTAGTAATCACAACTTAACAGTTTAGAAGGAGTACTTGTACTCGAGCAATAGTCACTAGTATCATAGTAATTTGTAATATAATACAGCACTATTAATAAAAATTATTTTTCCATTTTTCTCCGTGCAGGATTTCATTGAGCATACTGTTCATTATACTTAGGATACCTATTCACGAAGGCCTGTTTTGAATTAAACGTGGAATTAATTTTTTTCATAGAATTCATTTCCAGCTCCAGCTCCTCCGTAAAAAGGTACCCTTACTTTATAAAGTTGAAAATATACTTAGGGTATTTTCTTGAAATAAAGAAAAAAATTCAAAAGGATTAATGCAAGATTTACTTTTTAATAATTAAATATTATTGATGATGACTTATTTATAAATGTGAGCATAAAGAATTTGTTTATTGACCAATGACTTACGACGAAAATTTTCTTGCATATGAATCAGTGCTCCCAATTTTTGGAACTTTTTGAACTGCGCTTGCTTCGTGCCAGCAACACGGTTTGTTACTTTAGGCGCGCGCATTTTAAATTATATAAATATTCAAATGTTATATTTAAACAAATAATGATTGGCAAATGCTTTAAAAGTGATTTATTAATCCTAAAATAGAATTTTTGAATGACAAATGAAAAATATTGTGATTTTATTACAAAAAAAAGTTTTTTATTTTGACTTTAGAAAAAAACAAAGTTTTCAATTTATTTTTAGTAACTTTATTGATTTTTTGATGTCAAATTGTTGTGAATGAAAACAATAAAAATTAGAAACACCACAGAGACAAGATTAATTATTGTGCTAAAGAAAAATGATTTCTGTCTCTGAACTCGAAATTCATAACGTCTTTTTAATTAAAATAGAATTAAATTTTTATCTGTCACTTCAAAATCTTATTTTAGGATTAAAAAATTACTGTCAATGCATTTTATAATCATTATTTATCATAAATAACATATTTGAATATCGACATTTTAAAATCAGCGCGCCAGCAATAACCAATTGTGTTGCCGGCGCGACGCAAGCGCAGTTCAAAAAGTTGCCAAGATTGTGAGCACTGACATGAATATGCTTTTATATTTACAAGTTTGCTACATAACCTGAAAATGATATTTATCAAGTCATTATATCTTCTTAAATTACGTTATTATTTTGTAATTTAATTACCTTCATTAATTTATGTCCACCAGAGTTCGATTACATGTGTGATTTAAGGTGAATATCGTTTTATAAATTAATCATAATATCGAAGTCGGCAAAACAAAAAATAGGTTCTTTAAGAATAGGCTCAATTACATTTGAGATCCCTTGGAACCCCAAGAGTGGTATTCTTTACAGCTCACTTATCGTTTTGGGTTCCTTTTCAGCAAGTAGGGTTAATTTTTGTTGCAGCTCCTTTGGAATCGGAAACGTGTTCCAACGAAAACTTCAGTTTTTTCTGTGCACTTATGGGGATGCAATAAAGTTAGGGGACATTTATATAAATGCAGTAGCGTTAAATATCACTCCCAGTTGCGTAGTAAATTTATATGCCACTTATGCATGTACAGTATAGTTATGTGGCATTTATGGCAGTGAATACTGGCCGTGGCACGTAAAGATAGACA
>NC_046666.1:94367433-94382582 GCF_010883055.1 Belonocnema kinseyi
ACTGAGTTAGGTGGCACGTATGCCTACGTAATAGAGCTACGTGGTACTAACCGCTGCGCAAAAGAGCTTAGTGTCACATTTGATTACGCAGGAAAGTTACACATATTGCTGCCCAAAACAGTTACAAGGCACCTGTGGATTTGCAGTAGAGTTACATTTACTTAATGGATACTGTGATGTTGCAATTTGCATCTCACAAGGCATTTTTTATAGAAATATTTTCATTGACAAATAATTCATCAAATTGTGAATTATATTGTATAACCCTTAGTATTTTTATTCAAAACAAGCTCCACTTGGCCTTCGACCTGAGGCCGCAAGATTTGGGCTCTAAATAAGAAGGCAATTCAGGCTTGTTTTAGAAATAATTAGATGGAAAAAAGCTGAATGTAAATGTAGAACAGACAAAGATAATGAGGTTTAGAAAAGGAGGGGGAAGTAATAAAGAACGGACAGGGAGATGGAAGGGATTAAAGTTAGAAGAAATAAAAGAGTATAAATATTTGGGATATATCTTGCAAATGAATGGAGACCATACAGCTCATATAAGAGAAAGGATAAAAAGCAACAGAGGTAATAAAACAGATATGGGGAATAGGGAAAAGAAGGGGAAAAAATGGAGAAGGAGAATGTGGTTATTTGATACGCTGGTATGGCCGGTATTAGGTTATGAAGCAGAGATATGGGGATGGAAAAAAAGGAAAGATATTGAGAGTTTACAAGAAAGGTATATGAGGTGGACACTAGGGGCAGACTGGAGGACGCCAGGATATATGGTGAGAGAAGAAGCGCAAAGGGATAAGTTAAGTATTAGAGCTGGAAAGGGGGCATGGAAATTTGAGACGAAGCTGAGGGAGGAAAAGGAAGGGGAGTTGGCGAGAAACTGTTTGATGGAGGTAGAAGAGAAGAGAGGGAGGACGATTGAATTAACGAGATGGTAAGAAGAAAGGAGGGAGTTCTTTGATGATATAGAAATAGAAGGCGGGACTGGAGTAAACTATGAAGAATTGGAAAAAAGGGAGTGGGAAAGACAATTTGAGAAGTGTTTAGTATTAAATTGACTGTCAATCTGATGTTTCTTGATTATAAACTCCTTTAAATTTTTAACTTTCCTAGGCAGGTAATACTAGGCAGTCTGATAAGTCCCTGAAAAATGAAACACGGAGAAGTTTTTTTGGTCAAAGTCGGTTTTATTTTTCAACATACTCTCCTTTTAGGTTGATACAGCGAGTCCAACGATTTTCTAACTTCTTGATGCCGTCCGAAAAGTACTCGATCGGAAGGTCTCCAAAATACGCCTCAGTTTCAGCTATGAGCTCCTCATTTGAGTAAAAACGCTTACCGGTGAGCCATCTCTTCAGGTTAGGGAACAAGTAATAGTCCACGAATATTATGCCATGTGCATTCCAAAATACGGAGGCCATAACCTTTCCGACCCATTGTTGCGTTTCTGGACGCTTCGGAGCACTTTGGCCCGGTGGAACCCACTGTTTTGCATGTTGCGTTGACTCAGGAGTGTAGTAGTGGATCCCGGTTTCATCCATGGTTATGAATCGGCGCAAAAACTCGGTTGGCTTACGCGAAAATAATGCAAAATTCTGCTGGGAAGTTGTCACACGAATTCGTTTTTGGTCCACTGTGAGCAAACGCGGCACCCATCGCGCGCAGAGCTTCTTTATGCCCAAAACTGAATGCACGATATTGCCCACACGTTCCAACGATATGCCTACAGCATTAGCTACCTCTCTCAATTTCACTTTGGGATCATTCAACATCATATCATGGATTTTTTCGACATTTTCTGGTGTAGTGACCTCTTTTGGGTGCCCAGATCGTTCAGCATCAACTGTGCTCGTACGACCACAACGAAACTCGGCAAACCACTTATGAATCGCTCCAATCGACGGTGCAAAGTCCGGGTAATACTTATCCAGCTTGGCCTTGGTCTCGGATATCGTTTTCTTGCGAAGATAGTAGTGTTTGATCAAAACTAGAAACTCAGATTTTTCCATACTAAAAAAAAACTCGGAGGTTAGTCGCTTCTCAGTGCTGTAACTTGTAAATGCGTAAACATAAATGGCTGAAGTTTTGACAGGCGTCATTTGAAGGATCAAGCTCGACGAAAATGGTTCACATCTGTGAATACTAATGCCATCTCTTAGAATTTTCAGGTACTTATCAGACTGCCTAGTATATCATTGGAATCGGAAAAATTCGTAGATACTGATAATGCTATTTTAAAATCGCTAATTAAAAAATTTAAAGTTTTAAAATTTCCTTACTTTGACATGCCTGTGGACAAAAGACCCTTGCTGGAGTAAGCTCACTCACACTAAGGTACATGAATAGACCGAAAAGTAGTGGAAAAAATTAAGTCGGGTGGATCCTGACCATACCTGAAAATGAAGCAAAAAGTTTGCCGACCACTGTGCTAGAGGAGCGAATGAGAGAAAATGAAAGAATCCATGTGAAAAAAGACAAATAGAGGTATAATAAAGTGAAAGAAAAAGGAAACGGAAGTCGCTTAGATTAGAAGCGTAAAGATTGTTAGTAATGGTAAGGTAAAAGTTAAGTAGAATAAGATGCGTTTGCGTTCTCATGATCTCTTTCTCGCTTTCGTTCGCTCGTTCACTCGTTTGCTAATACGTCCTAAATTGCGCTATCGCAGAAAATAGAGATAAGGAACTAGATATAAGACTTATGTAAATCGCTGAAAATAATTGTATATATAGAAAGGATAAGATTGAAACAAATATATAGAGACAAGTGGAAAGATTGTAAGGAATGGAAGTCATGTAAACCCTTAGGGGACACATTATGAATAAAGAAGAGTTAACCCCCCCCCCCTCCCCACCAAGAAACTTTCAAACAAAGTTACTTTCGAGAAAAGAGTTACATTTTAAACAATGTGATTAATTCTTAATTAAAATTTCAAATCTTTACCTTTGGAGTAGTTGAATTTGAAAGCAGGAAGGTTGGATTTTCAAATAATACGATTAATTTTTAACTAGATTTATGTAATTTTATACCAAAAAGGCGAATTTCCAACTCAAAAGATTGATTTCTATAATAAAAAATGAATTTTTTACGAAAAAAAGCATTTTTAAACAAATAATTGGAATAAATGAATTTTAAAACAAAAAATAAATGTTCAACCGACGAAATAAACTTTTATTTAAAATAAAAAATTACTCTTTAACCAAAGAGTTTAACTTTCAATCGAATATCCAAAAGAAAATTTTACAAGAAAAAAATTCGACTTTTTAACAAATTGTGGAAATTTGAGTTTGAAAATATAAATTTTTAACAAAAAATTGACCATTATTTTTTCAGCCGCAGAAACAAATTTTTAACAAAACTGACGAATTTTCACATAGAATGATAAATCTTAAACTGGAATAGTTAAATTAAATATACCAAAAATATAACATTTCAACCACAATGTAAAAGGTGAAGTCTACATGGAGTTAGGGGCCAACATTATTCATGTGACCAATCACAGGGGTGACTTCACGTCCCCACGTGGCGTTGGAAAAGAGGTAAAGGTGTATATAAACTTCTTAAATAAAAAACGTAATTTTTTTAAAGCTTTAACACTGAAAATTATATTTGCACACTTCTAACCTCCGAATTTTGACAGCGCATTGTAATCGCGTGTTTACAACCGATCGACAGCAACCGGCAGCGTTCGGTTTCACTTGTGTCACTTCGATGACCTTCGCCAAACTTCGTGTATTAATGTTGTGAAAAGATATAAGTGATCAGAGAAAGAGAGAGATCAATCGTCGCCGAACGGAATACTGATGCCCCCGTTGAAAACAAATTTGGCTGTATCATTTCGTGTCTTAGCAGTGTCGGAAAGTACACTCGGAGCCCTGGGGTGCAGGGCTGAAATAAATGTTCGGGTCTCCTCAGAAATAAATCACAGACCGGGTCCCTTATCCCTATTGTACCCTATATTAAAAAATGTATAATAAGATGAAAGCTTCGTAGAGGCAGGTATTAAAAAAAGGCGAAAACCCGGGAATTTCTGTAAAAAGAAACTGTAAAAATAGTAGTAAAGATTCGAAGAAATTTTCAATAGATTTCAATAATTTGTAGGTATTTAAAGGATTGTATGCTATATTTAAAACACCTAAGGCATTTTCAAAAGCTTTTAATTGAAAATATTTTCAGGAATTTTAATAGATTCCAAAGAATTATTAAATAATTTCAATAATTTGAAGCGATTTCAAAACCTGTTAAATAGTTTAGTATGATTTTTCTAGAATTTCGGAAGATATGGAACAATTTTACAGGACCCATAAGGTTTTAGGATATACTGAAAAATTTTATGTATTTTTATACATTTTATAGGAATTCACCCTGAGAGTCAATTGATAGAGTGTTCCAATAATTATTTCAAACCCCACGGTAGTTTTAAAATCTTTGAAAAGTTTCAAACGATTCTGAAGGATTTTAAATATTTTATATTAATTTAAAATGTTAAAAAGAAATTTTTAATTCATTTCAGTGATTTAATGAAATTTGAAACTATTTTTTTGTAATATTTCAGGATATTTCAAAAGACTCCTAGGCATTTTCAACAGTTTAAAAAATGTTCAAGGGATTTCAAATGATATCAAAGGATTTAACTACTTAAAGAAATTTTAAACAATTCGCATACATTTTTTTATTTATTTCAAAAGCTTAAAAGGATTTCAAAGCTTTGGACGAATTTCAGAATATTTAAGAAAATTAGCAGGCATTTTCGACATACTTAAACATGTACAAAGTATTTCCAAAGTTTCTAATAATTCAAAGAGAATTCAAAAAATGTGCATGCTGTTGTAAAGAATTTTGTAGAATTTCCAGTTTTAAATTTCATTTAATTACTGAATTCAATTAAAATTTTTTTCTAACATTTTAAATTAATATAAAATATTTAAAACCGAACGCTGCCGGTTGCTGTAGATCGGTTGTAAACACGCGATTACAATGCGCTGTTGAAATTCGGAGGCTAGAAGTGTGCAAATATAATTTTCAGTGTTAAAGCTTAAAAAGAATTAGGTTTTTTATTTAAAAAGTTTATATACACCTCTAACTCTTTTCCAACGCGACGTGGGGGGCGGGATGGCACCCCTGTGATTGGTCACATGAATAATGTTGGCCCCTTACTCTTACCAACGTCTTGTGGCGAGGCTATAAAGTCCTTTGTTGGTAACTATTTTTTAAATATAAATATTTTATGGGTTTTTTCATACGACTTTTTGAAGAGAGTGTGCATACGGTGACACCCACCGGCCATGCAGACTCCACCTTTTCTTTGTGGTTGAAATTTTATATTTTTGGTATATTTAATTTAACTATTCCAGTCTAAGCTTGATCATTCTAGTTGAAAATTCGTCAGTTTTGTTAAAAATTTACATTTTCGAACTAAAAATTCCACAATTTGTTAAAAAATCGAATTTTTTTCTTGTAAAATTTTCTTTTTGATACTTGATTGAAAATTAAACTCTTTGATTAAAAAGTAATTTTTTATTTTAAATAAAAATTTATTTCATCGGTTGAACATATATTTTTTGTTTTAAAATTAATTTATTTCAATTTTTTGTTTAAAAGTGTTTCTTTTTAGTTAAAAATTCATTTTTTTATTGTAGTAATGGATCTTTTTAGTTAAAAATTCATCTTTTTGGTCAAAAATTCCATAATTATAGTGAAAATTAATCGTTTTAATTGAAAATCCACCTTCCTGCTTTCAAATTCAACTATTCCAAAGATAAGGATTTAAGATTTTAGTTAAAAATTAATCACATTGTTTAAAATGTAACTCTTTTCTCGAAAGTCATTTTCTTTGAAAGTTTGTTGGGGGAGGGGGGGGGGCTTAATTCTTTCTTATTCATAATGTGACCCCTAAGGGTTTACATGACTTCCATTCCTTACAATCTTTCCGCTTATCTCTATATATTTTTTTCAATCTTATCCTTTCTATATATACAATTATTTACAACTATTTACATAAGTCTTATATCTAGTTTCTTATCTCTATTTCCTGCGATAGCGCAATTTAGGACTTATTAGCAAACGAGTGAGAGAGCGAACGAAAGCGAGAGAGAGAGAGAGAGAGATCATGAGAACGCAAACGCATCTTATTCTACTTAAATTTACCTTACCATTGCTTACTATCTTTACGCTTCTAATCTAAGCGACTTCCGTTTCTTTTTTCTTTCACTTTTTTATACCTCCATTTGCCTTTTTTTTCACATGCATTCTTTCATTCTCTCTGATTCGCTTCTCTAGCACCCTCCAACTCCTTCATCCATTCTTCTCCTAATCCATCCTCCCCTAGAATTGTAATCACATTTTCTTGCCAGCTTCCTTTATCTTCAATTTATCTCCTACATCCTTCCCATACGTTATCCCATGTTTCCTCCTCCCATTCACATATTCTGCACTTTCTGTTCTCTTCTTTTCCCTAGGACATTTCCTCCCTTGCCTCGTTTTCCAATCTAAATCTTGCTATTCTAGTGCACCTTCTCTCTCCCCATCCCTTTTCTAAATATTTTGGCACTTCTTTCTTTTCTGTCATCTTATACCATTTATTGTATTTTGATTCCTCAATATTCCCCCATCTTTCTATTAATTGTCTTTCCCTCTCCCTTTTTTCCAATTCTTCATAATTCACTCCAGTCCCGTCTTCTATTTGTCTATCATTAAAGAACTCCCTCCTTTCTTCTTACCATCTCGTTAATTCAATCGCTCTCCCTCCCTTCTCTTCTACCTCCATCAAACATTTTCCCGCCAACTCCACTCTCATTCCTTCCCACAGCTTCGTCTCAAGTTTCCATGCCCTCTTTCCAGCTCTAATACTTTACGTATCCTTCGTGCTTCTTCTCTCACCATATATCGTAGCGTCATCCAGTTTGCCCCTAGTGTCCACTTTATATACCTTTCTTGTAACCTCTCAATATCTTTCATTTTTTCCATCCCCATATCTCTGCTCCATAACCTAATACCGGCCATACCAGCGTATCAAATAACCACATTCTCCTTTTCCAATTTTTTTTAACCTTCTTTTCCCTATTCCCCATATCTGTTTCATTAACCCTGCTGCCTTTTTTATCCTTTCTATTATATGAGCTGTATGGTCTCCATTCGTTTGCAAGATATATCCAAAATATTTATACTCTTTTACTTCTTCTCACTTTAATCTCTTCCATCTCCCTGTCTATTCTTTCTTCTTTCCCCCTCCTTTTTTAAACCTCATTATCTTTGTCTTTTCTACATTTACATTTATCTTTTTCGCATCTAAGTATTTCTCTAATCCTGTAATTAATCCCGCCATCCCTTCTTCATCCTCTGCCATCAACACTATGTCGTCTGCGTAAGCCAGTGTATATATCTTTTCCTTCCCTATCCTAACTCCTCCCCAACCTTTCTTCTCATTTCTTCTTTCAAGTGTGATATTAATATATTAGATAAAAGTGAGCTCAGAGGACATCCTTGTCTCACACCTCTCACCAACCAGAAACTATCTCCTACCTTTACCCTGCTTTTTGTCTCCTTAAAAACTTCTGAAACACTTTTTATTCAACCCTCTCTTATCCCCTTTTTTACCAAAACTTTTTCTATTTCGCCTCGATCTAATGAGTCAAGCACTGCCTTTAAGTCCACGAACATTGCTATCATTGCCCCGATTTTTCCTTTCAATTCTCTTATTTACTAGATAGTTCAGAACATAGATGTTGTCCATTACCCCCATTCCTTTTCTAAAACCTGTCTGATTCGGTAACTCGATCTTTTTTTCTTCAACTTCTATCTTTAATCTCTCCGACAAATTAGTTATATATACTTTATACAATTGTTAGCATCAAGGTCAAGCCTCTATAATCTTTAACCTCCTCTCATTTTCCTTTCTTTACTATTAGTATAGCTATTCCTCCTTTCCATAACTCTGGCCACCCCTCTACTCTCCATACTCTATTACACATTATCCATACCTATTCCTCTAGTTCCTCCCTTCCATATTTCCGTACCTCATTTGAAATCTCATCTATACCAGGTGCCTTTCCATCCTTCATCATTCCTAAAACCTTAAATATTTCTTCCCTTGATATGTCCTCTTCCTCGTCTCTTTCTCTACCGAATTTCCTCCCTTTATAACTTTTATCTCTACTCCTCCTAGCAAATGAAAAAAAAGTTTCCTTTTTTTCTTCTTTTTCTTTCTCTATTTACTACCTTCAATACCTCTTCTTTCGTTCTAGCCTTCTCCGCCTCTTCCTCAAACCTTTTATCCTCTTCCTCTTTCTTTTGATAACACAGTTCAGTATACTCTTTCTTCTTTTTCTATATTCTTCCCAGCTACTTTTTTCTTTTCTCTAGTTTCTTAATTCTTTTCTAACATCTTTTTTTTCTCTTTACAGTCCTCATTCCATCAACTTCTATTCCCCCTTTACTAACTTCATTTTTGTTTGTGCACTCTAATCCTATTTTTATTGCTACTATAATTTTTTCCACCTCCTCGTTCACATTTTCCTCTCCCATTTTGATATTTCTGATCTTTTCTCTAAACTGTTCTTTTCCTTTCCTTGACCAATCCCCTTTTCCTACACTTTTTACATTTGCTCCCCTTCTATTCATATTTCAATTGCTTTTTTGTCCCTCTAATGTCACTATTCAGGGAAAGTGATCCGAATCAATACAATCACCTACCTCTAGTTTCTTAACCTTCTCTCTTACCTCATCATCCACTATCACATAATCAATTACCGTTCCCCTTTCACCTCCTGAGCGTGTATATTCTGCTTTCTCATCTCCTTTTATATTTCCGTTTACGATATACCATCCCAACTCCTCCAAGCTCTTCAACAACTTTTTTCGCTCCTCACTTAGAACCTTATCTTTAGATTTTCTTCCTCTTTCTTCTCCCCATTCCCTTTCTCCTCTGTCACCTGTTCTCGCATTGAAATCTTCACCTATCATCATCCTACTCTCTTCTTTATTTTCTTCAATCATTCCTTTCATCTCTTGTTCTTTCTCCTGAATGTCACCGTTCACATAAACCCCCACTACCTTCCATTTCTCTCCTCCCATCATTATCTCTTCTACTATCAATCCTTATTTTTTTTCTTTCCTGTCTATCTTATCTTTTCTTATTATACCTTCATTCCTTACTCCCATCACCATTCCTCCCAATGATCTGCCCTTTTTATTCTTCCTCTTTGCATTTTGCACCTGCCATTTGTAATCTCTTGGTAACCTTCTCTTACTTTTTCCCATCCCTTTTCATCTAGACACGTTTTCATCATTATGACTACATCCCATTGTGCCAAATTTCTTATAAACTCCTTATCCTTTCTCCCCAATCCTGCTATATTCCAGTAACAAATCTTCCATTCTTCCCTACTTTTTTTTCTCATCTTTTTTTCCTTCTTACTATTTCTTTTTTTCCTATCTTCTGTTCCTTCTTCTCCTGGTTTCCCTGTACCTTATTTCTTACTATCCGTTCCCTTTCTTCATCCTAATCCCACCACACTCCGTCTATCTGTATTCTCCCATGCTTAACGCATGTTCTCTTTCCCTGTTTTCTTTTATCTTCCGCTATTTACCTCAATTTATATTGCATCTTCCTTTCTACCGATGTCAAATTATCCTCTATTCTCTCTGGACTTCCATATAATAACCTCTTCTTTGTCATCACCTCCCTCTTATGTTCCCCTTTCTTTAATTTCACAAGTACCATTATCTCCCGTCTTCGCTCTTCCCTTCCTACCTTAGCACCAATCATTTTTAGTACTTCGTCCACACCTTTCTTCAGCTCTTTCACCTCTAATCTTGTACCCTTTATCACTATGTTTAATTTTCTTTCTTCCCTCTATTTCGTTTCTATTCTTTGTTCTATTTTTCTCAGCCTTTCCATCTCCTTATTCCCACTCTTGCTCCCACCAGAATCCCGGTTCAAGCTTTCAAGTTTCTTCATCCTCCCTTGCTTCTCCTCTACCTTTTTATTATTATCTTCTTCCTGATTTTCTAGCTTTTGTTCTAATGACTGCATCCTCTTTTCTAACTTTCACCTGATTTCTTCCCATTATCTTCTTTCCTTCTTAACATCAGCCATTTCCCGCCTAATTTCCTTCTTTAATTCCTCTCTCCTTTTCTCCTGCTTTTCTTTATAAATCCCCATTACCTTTATCATCACTTCACGAATTTCCTTTAGTCTTTCCTCTTTTATCGTAATTTCACTTTCATCTCCGCTTCCGTCATCCCCCTTATTATTGTCACTCTTCCCTACCAAACACTGCTTTTCCGGCGGCGATCTAAATATTTTTTTATATTTAACGCTCGCCCCGATGTCTTCTTTCTCTTCACTGCTTTCCCTCTCCCCTGTCTTCCTTTTAATAAAAAACTCAATTGAACCTACGCTTTTTGCTCTTAATTTTTCTTTTTCTATAGTTTTCTTATACTTCCCCCTTGCCTTCCTTTCGTTGATCTCCTCGTCCCGCTTACTGAACACTTTCTGCTCTAGATCTGTTTCTTCGTCGGAGATACTCGCTCCGCTAGTCATGAATCAAATTCAAATTCTCCCGCCTTCTATGCTACCCTGCCTCTATCTACCGTCGCGATGTCGTACCTGTCTGGACTTTCTTTGTTGTTACCCAACCCTGCTACTACCAACCCGATCAACACAGTCCTCTCACCTTGTCACAAATCTCCAAACAAACTTCCACACTTCCACAATCCACTCACTTCAAATTTCACCACAATATCAGAAAAACACTAATCTGTCTAACTAATTTGTCTAACTTAAAATTTGATTATTTATGTTTTGGTGAGTAATTGATCTTTTTCATTAATAATTAATTTGTTATGGTTAAAAATACAACTGTGTTAGTCAAAATTCACTATTTTAGTTAAAATCACTCTATTCTGCTTGAAATTCAACTATTGCAGTTAAAGATTCATTATTTTTGGTTGAAAATTCATCACTTAGGTTGAAAAGTTAACTCTTTTGTTGAAAATCCGTTTGATTAGTGAAAAGATCATTTTTTCAACTAAAAGTTTAAATATTTAGTTTTTTATTATGACCTGATATTTTTTATTGGGTAATTAAGTTATTTGTTTGTCAAAATTCACTTATTTTTCAATTTTTTGCTCTGTTGTGTTCAATAACGTTTATAAAGAACTTCATCAATTACAAGGAGTTTAAAAAATCTCTGTTCCAAGTCAAAATTCGCCAGAATTTAAAATTTCCTTGTTCCAAATTTTCGAAAAAGAAAGTGCTTCAAGTAGTTTCTAGAGTAGAAGTAGGATTTCGAAAATGAAATTTTTTTGAATTTTAATGTATTTGTATTGCATTTTTCTTTATGAATTTACCTTTCATTCTTGAAAATTCATCTAGATGCAGTTAAAAGCTAAAGACTTGTTAAAAATTTATTTTGTTGTGTGATTCATTTTAGTTGAAAATTTATCTCTTTCTAAAAATATAACTACATTGTAAAAATGAATTTTTCAGCTAAAAATTTAACCATTCTAGTAGAAAATTTAATTATTTTTCTGAAAATCAGTTCTTTTTATTGTTAATAACTAGATTTTTAACAGAAAGTTCAACTATTCTATTTTTTGTTGAAACTTTATCTCTTTCGGATGAAAATTCATTTATTTGATTAAAAATTGATATTCTTTATAAAAAATGAAGTTGTTTTTTTTTTAATTTGTAATTTTTGGAAAAATCGCCTTTTTTTAGGGTATTAATATTATTTTTTGAAAATTTATTTTTTTGGAAGGTGCAACATTCAACTATTCCAGTTTAAGATTCAGAATTTTAGTTGAAAATATTCATCAGTTTGGTTAAAAGTCTTTTTTTTTATTGCCAATTTAATTGTCCAACGTTGGCTGGAAAATTGATCTTTTCTAATTTAAAATTTAACAATAAGGATGTAGGTTTTTCATTTTTAATTGAAAATTTATGTATTAAAAAAAACGAATTTTTGGAAGTAAAATCGAAATTTGTTTGCAGAAAATAATCGTTTTTAAGTTTTTCTCATTCTTGAAATTAAAATATAAAACATATAAAAATTTATATTTAACATAGAATATTTATTATCTTAATGAAAATTCATTTCCTTGGTTGAAAAATGAGCTACTTCATTAAAAACTTGTTTTTTCTTTGAAAAAAAAAACGAATTTTTTACCGAAAATTCAAATATTTTATTAAAAATTTGTTTCTTCTTTTGTTTAAAACTATGAGTTATCTGTAAAAAAAACTCCTTTTTTTGTAGCAGATTATTATTTATAGTTGACAATTCATATTTTCGGTATATACCTATAATTCAACTATTCAATGCGAAGATTCATAATTTTATTTAAAAATTCATCTTTTTGGTTGCAAATGTATATATTCTAGTTAAAAATTTAACAATTTTGATGATAATTTCTCTTTTTTAATTAAAAATTCAACTATATCGTTGAAAATCCCGAAGCTTTATTAAAAAATATACTTTTTTTCTTGTAAAATTATCTTTTTGAAACTTGGCTTAAAGTTAAACTTTTTGGTCAATAATTATTTTGTCGTTGCTGGAGATTCACCATTTTAAATGAAAATTAATTTTTTTGACTGAACATTTATTTTTGACTCAAAAATTAATTATTAAATTTTTTGTTGAAAAATGATCTTCTTTAGTTGAAACTTTATCTTTTTTGGTAAAAATAAATCTTCTGTGTTGGAAATTCATCTTTTTGGTCAAAAGTTTAATGTTTTCAGTTAAAAATTAATCGTTTTAGTTGTAAATTCATCCTCTTGTACTAAAATGCCTCTAATTCGAAGACAAAGATTTAATATTTCAGTTAAAAATTCATCACATTGTTTAAAAATGTTTTTAACTCTTTTTTTGAAAATAATATTTTTGAACAAGTTTTTTTGTTGTGAAAAGTAAATTAACTTATTCCAATTGTTTATTGCATAGTTGTGATTGAAAATTCATTTGTTTGGTTGAGCATTAATTTTTTAATTGAACATTTAATTATTTAAGTTTTGATGGACAAATTATCTTTTTTAGTAAAAATTAATTGTTTGTTGTTGAAAATGCAACTTTTTCAGTTGAAGATTCATTGTTTTAATTCAAAACTAATCTTTTCTATTTAAAATTCAACTATTGCTGTTAAAGATTCGTCATTTTAGTTGAAAATTCATCAATTAGTTAAAAAACTTAACTGTTTTGTTGAAAATCCGTTTTATTTGTTAAAAATTAATTTTCTCAAATAAAAGTTTAACTATTCCACTATTTATTATAAACTGATATTTTGTAATAGGAAATTTAAGTACTTGTTTAAAAATTTATTTACTTTTCAATTTTTTTCTCTGTTGTGTTGATCGATGTTTAGAATGAACGTCATGAATTAAAATAAATGTTTTTCGTTTAGCCGCACATATGAAAAATTTCCTTTTAGTTCAGCGGGAAAATTAAAAAACTTGACCGGGGAAAAACTGACAAAAACTGGATGCATTTTATTCAGGCATTTTTCTCTGAAATCTAGAATGCAAACTTTCAATTTTTAAATTGAGAATTTGTATATTCTATCCGTATTTTAAATTAGAGATTGATCAATTTAAGTGTATTGAAAATTTTTATTTTTATCTGATTGTTTAAGTTTCTTTTTTCATGTAGATAGTAAAAGAAATGTGATATCTGAAGAAATAGAAGCTTCTTTTGATATTTATATCGCGGCTGACTGATTGAATATGATTCAGCTGACTGATTATATTCATTATTTTAATAATTTTGCTCAATTTCGAAAAGTGGTTTTTACTTTACCTACAGTTGCAGAGTATATGAGTGAAAATAATTATACTTTTTGCTTTAGAAGGGAGTTTTCTCAAAGAAATATAATTTCTTGAAAATCAATTTTTCAAATAAAAATTTAACCATTCCATTAGAAAATTGAACTATTTTTCTGAAAATTAGATTTTTTGGTTAAGAATTAGGTTTTTAACGGAAAACTCAACTATTCTATTATTGGTTACAATTTTTTTTAAATTTATTTTATTTACTGAAAGTTTAGAAATTGAAAGCATCTCTTATGAAATTCAATGGGATGCAGGTCTCTTTCTACGTGAACAGCAGTCAGTTTTAGTAACTTCTTAACTTAATTAGTCCCTGATTTAACTCTCTTCAAGCAGCCATGCTAACATTAGAAATAGTAATTATAAATGATTTTTTCCACTGGCAGAGGGATAGAGGATTTCAGTAAAGATATATAATTGCCACAATTGAGAAAAGAAATTCCCAACAAGGAATTCTGATGTTCCAACACATAATTATAATTCTTATCCAAAATTCCCTGTTATTGAAAGCTCAATTGTTTTATTGAAATGTTTTCTATTTTGGTCGAAAATTTAATTGTTTGTTTAACATGTTTTTTTGTCTATAGATAATGAATATTTTTTGGTAGACATTCATCTCTTAAGACTAAAAATTAACTTATTTGTTGAAAATTAAATTGTCTGCTAAAAACTTCCTCTGTCTTTGGTGAACTCTATCAGTGTGCTTAATTGAAGGTCAAGTTCGTTAGCCAACTATTTTGGATAAAAATTCCAAAACTTAGAGCTTTAACTATATTTTTTAAATTATTGTTTTCAGAAATCCTGTGTGCATCTATTCGTGGTGCTCAAAAAATTGTAACCTAAATAACGTTCAAAATGAAAAAAGTCAAGAAAATAAAAATGTTACTTTTTGATAGCCCTACAAGATTACAATTATTTACCAATTTTTATGTTTTTTTTAAATGCCCATAATTAAATCCTGCAGAACGTCATTAGGTTCTTTGGGTACATTTAAGAACAGTCAAGTTTAGAGCATTATTTCTTATACAAGGGGCGATGGAAAAAATTTGCAAAAATTCATGAGTATGAGGAAAACTGTTGTGAACCAGCTGCAGTTAAGAAATTTTAAGAATAATAAAAATTGTTGCTTAAAAGTACAAAAATGTGCAACTATATTATCTTTAGTTCCAATACAGATATTAAAGCGATTTAAACTCCAAACTGTAATGGATAGGCTCTGTATTTATTTTCAATCACCCGGAAGGATGTGTTAGTCTTCTTTTTTGAGAAAATCGCGATATTTTTAGACATTTGTTTTGTTGGAAGACAAGTGACAGAAAGCAGGGGGGGG
>NC_046666.1:94382682-94389664 GCF_010883055.1 Belonocnema kinseyi
TCTAAAAATATCGCGATTTTCACAAAAAAGAAGACTAACACATCCTTCCGGGTGATTGAAAATAAATACAGAGCCTATCAATTACAGTTTGCAGTTTCAATCTCTTTAATATCTGTATTAGAACTTGAGATAATATAGTTGCACATTTTTGTACTTTTAAGCAACAATTTTTATTATTTTTTAAATTTCTCAATTGCAACTGGTTCACAACATTTTTCCTCATACTCATGAATTTTTTTAAATTTTTTCATCGCCCCTTGTATAAGAAATAATGCTCTAAACTTGACTGTTCTTAAATGTACTAAAAAAACATTAATTTTTTGTACATTTTTCAGTCTGCTAAGCACAAATATTTTTTTACATAAACGTCTTCACGCTCATTAACGTAGAACACTTTTAGCTATTAAATGACTGTTGCTTTGTTGCGCTAGCATTTTTTTTTGACTGAGTTGTTAAGCTTCAAAGGCAGATGCCTATAGTTTTCTCGCCCATAGTAGAAACAAAATATAAAAGAAAAAGTATTTCGCGATATTTTTTGCAGCTATTGATTATCATTTAGAATTAATTTGAAAGTTGGTTGATGAGAAAAACATCTTCGAAAAAAATAAAATAAAACAATTTGTTTATTAGAATATTTATAATAGTGGTAATTATTAACGAATGTTTATTTTCCATTCTTAATACTACTTCTACGAGATAGTCAGGTATTTTTAATCAAGATAAAGTTTTTGGTTGTGGTTGAGCACGTATGAAAGTAATTGTTTATATTAATTTTTTATAACAATTAACCTAAACTTTAAACCTAATATTTGTTAAAATAATAAATGTCACCGAATGAAATTAAAACATTGGACTTGATAAAGTTTTGAACAGTGTCGTGATTATCTTATGTTAAATAGTGCAGTCGCTAATCACCGTGGCTAATGACCCTGGTTACAATAAATTTTTATTTAACAAGATCTTTCGTTATCTTTTGAAATGTATAAAAAAAAACTACACAAGTTGCGGATTAAGGGCATGCTCTACGTGACCACGTGACCAAACCAGTCCTCTGTTAGAAAAATTTTTTTTGGTGTTCACCATGTCCAAAGACAATGGTATATCGCTCTCAAAGTTTGGGATATAGAAAATGAGACAATGAATTGCGTTTGTATATTTAGTTTGGGTAATAATTTTTGAAAAAATTATCCAAATAAAAAAAGTGGGTAAAATTATTTTCATTCTTTTTTGATTCACTACGTCCACACGAACTGAGATATCGTGTTTAAAATTTTACAGATAAAATAAAAAGCACTAAATAACGTTTGTATACATCGAAATGTTTATAATTTGAAAGAAAGTTTATTTATAAATTGATAAAACAGTTTATTCACCATTCGAGTATAGGCACTTTGCAGGTATTTTTAGTTTGATAAATTTTAGATTTGTTTATTTCCTTATGTTAAGCTCTGGCACAAATTAAGGACTGAATATTCTAAACGTTCTAAAAAATTAACATAAACAATAACTTTTACAAATTCGTTTCAAATCAACAAATAAGTATTTGCACACACATAACCTGTCATTTTTTCCGAGAATTTTTAGCGATTTCTAGCGAAGAAAAAAAGAAACTCTCAACGTCGATAAGGTCGATGTGACGTGGCCAAGCACGATTATGAAATATTTTGTAGAAATATTTTCATTTATGTTGCCCTCAATACGTGCACACGGATTGAGCTATCGTGTTCAGGATTTGGAAAGTTATATAAAAAGGACTAAGGAACGTTTGTATATATCAAAATGTGGATAATTAAGAAAAAAGTTTTCTGGCGAAAAACTATAGGGATAGGAAAGAAACATGGAGATAGGAAAGAAGGGACTTGGCATGCTATTGCCGGGGTAATGCAATGAGGGGGGAGGTCCGCTACGTTTTGATGTCCCGCGACAAACATGTCAGCGCCCACATGTTTATATTTTCATGCACAGTTTGTCGGCGAACATGCTCGTGCGCATAATCAAATGGCACATCGTAAGATGACGGCTCTCCCCACTCATGGAATTCTCCCCGCTCCCGTGGATTCAACCCCGCTCGCCAAGTTGAGATGGCATGCCTAGTCCCGTGTTTCCTATGTCCATGCTTTCCATGGACCATGGACATAGGAAACACGGGACTAGGCATGCCATCCCAACTTGGCTAGCGGGGTTGAATCCACGGGAGGGGGGAGAATTCCATGAGTGGGGAGAGCCGCCATCTTACGATGTGCTATTTGATTATGCGCAAGAGCATTTTTGCCGACAAACGGTGCATGAAAATATAAACATGTGGACGCTGCCATGTTTGTCGCGGGACATCAAAAGGTGGCGGACTTCCCCACTCATTGCATCAACCCCGCAATGGCATGCCTAGTCCCTTGTTTCCTATGTGCAGAATGGAAAGAAACTTTGAACGTCGATAAAGTAGCTGATGCCTCCATTTAATAACAAAATTTCCATCAACCTCAATTCAGTGGCGTAACAATAAAATATAGTCCCTCAGTACGAATATTTATTTAAGAGGTTCCTGTCATCATTTCGTTTGTTCATGTAAGTAAGCAATCACCTCAGTTAAAAAATTATTGGATATCTCTCCTATATTAGCATTTCCTTTTAATTTCATTGAGATCAATAAAATTTATCGGTATATGTGCTCCAGTTCATTTTGAGGTTATGTCAGAGGTAAAGAGTTTTTGAAATTCATTTTTAGACGTTATTTTAGGCCTCGGAAATAACGAAAGTATTAAAAATAATTATCATATCATACAGATTGTGCTCAATTATTTAAATAAAAATTTTCACCTTGAAAAAGTTATTTGAATAATTTATAAACCTCGGCTTTCATGAATGAACGTAGAATGCTACTATTTTCTTCAAAATTTAACAATTTTGTTGAAGACAAAATAGTCAATCTTCTTGGTTCGAAAATCATAATTTCCATTGGAAATCGGAGTGCTTTGTGGAAAATTCGTCTTTTTATGTTGAGAATTTAACTATTTGGTCGAAACACCAACTACTAGTAATTCATATTTACGGTTTGAAAATTCAACTTTTTTGTAGAAAAATCGTCTTTTTGGTTTAAAAAATCATCTGTTGACGAAATATCCTTCTTTTTGGCTGAAAATGCAACTGCTTAGTTGGATAATCTTTTTAGTTTCTCATTAGAATCTTGTTTTCGTTGTAATATCAACTGTTACATTCTTGGCTACAAATTCAACTACTTAGTGAAACTTATTTGTTAAAAGTTTTTTTTTGTAGTATATCATTCTTTATTTTAATTCAAAACGATTTTTTTCAGCTGAAAATATCACAACTATTCTGCTGAGAATTCATTTTTGAGTAGTTGCAATTTCTATTTCAAATAAAAATTTTAATTTTTCAGGTTTGTTAAAAAAATGTCTAACGTTCTAAACGCATAATAAATAATAATTAAATAAAGGAAATACATTTTTTACTAAAAATATAACTACTCTATTTTTGGTTAAACATCTATTTTCGAATTTATGCTTTTCAGTTGGAAATTTATTTTTTTTTGTAGAAAATTGATCTTTTAGTTCAAAATTAATCTTTGTAGTTTAAAATTCATTTTTTGGACGAAAATTCAAATATTTTGTTTAAAATTAATTTCTTGTTGAAGACATCATTATAGTCAAAAATTAATTTTTTGTTTAAAGATCTAGCTATTTTGAACATTCATTTCTTTGTAGAAAATTTTACTATTGTGTTTGAATATAATAAAAACAAAGGTCAGAGAAAATGAAAAATTGGCGAGCGAAAAGTTAGGACATTTTGTAATTCGCATTATGTAGCAACTTTCTTGTTACCTTATCTAAAGACAGTATTTTATAACAATTCAGGGTGGTCACTGGACCGGGAAACCTAGAAAATCGGGAAATGACCGGGAATGTTATGAAACCGAGAAAAACCGGGAAGTGACAGTGAATTTTTCTTTTTGCCGTGAATTTTACCCAATTTTGTGCAATAAAAGATCTTTCCAACTTCAATTTTAAACGTTCTTTTGATAATGGAATCACAATCACAAGGCGATTCGGAATCATTTTACAATTTTAGAATTTACAGACTTTAACGTTAAAAATTAAACTGTTTCAATTGGAAAGTCTTATTAGTTAAACAAATGTAAACGCCCGATTGCAACTTTGTAAGCGATTTTCAATTTTAAATTAAAATTAAATTAAAATTACTTAATATTTAGAAATATCTGTGTGTTTGTTATAATTAGAAATTATAAATTAAATATTCAAAACTAAACAAAAATAGTGTTCTCAGAAAAAAATTCGAATATTTTGAAGAAATATTTAGGAGCTTTGCACAAATTCAAAATTTATCTAAAATTTGAAATTATTTCAAATATTTGAAACGAAGTGTCTTCGTGTACCGTCAAAGTTCGGCTATTGGTACACAAAATGAGTACAAACAATTTAGAAGCGTTTTAAGCATTTTTAAATGCTTCAGAAGAATAAAAAAGACTTCCTAGAAAAATTGAAAATGATTTTTTTTATTTCGAAAAATTAATTTTGAAAGAATATTGAAAAATTTATCAAATTTTAATTAATAAAAAAAATAGGTTATATCATTTAAAAATTTCGTCCTACACATATTTCAAAAATACAAATATAATTTCTCGTCTTTTTATATTAAAAGAAAGGAAAGAAAAACATTTAATTATTCGTGTAATTGTAATTTAAGGTTATATTTTTATTTTAGCGTTACACTTTTAATTGTTCTATTTAACCAAATTAAATTTTTAAGTCAAATTTGAAGGGCTATTTAGAAGAGTTGAAAAAAATAAAAATTACTTTTAAATTTGAGATGATTTCGAATAATTTAAGCGAAGTATTTACGTGTACTGACAAAATCCGACTAATCGTAGTAAAATTTGTTGTAAATAGTCCACGCCATAATTGAAAACAAAATATAGGTTCTGGCAGATTTCAAACAACAAATTTATAAGCTTTTTAAGAATTTTGACAGGCTTCAGAGGAATAAAAATCATTTCCCAGAAAAATTGAAAATTATTTTTTACTTGATTAAATTTATTTTAAGAGAATATTTAAAAAGATTTTTAAAGATTTACGAAATTGTCAAAAATGAATGTAGAAGATTTTAAGCAAATCTCTTTAATTTGGCAGAATTAAAAGAATAATATATTGAAAAAATGTAAAACAATATGTATAACATTCTTAAATCGGCAAATTAACTGCATTTAATTTAAAGTTGTTCTGTTGAAAAGTGTTGGTAGCTTTCATTTTATAAGTGTAAATTTTTGAGCATTTTAATACAAAATTATTGAGTGAAACAAATTTTAACTAAAATTTTCAAACTTTCAAACTCAAGAGTTTCACTTTGACTGCTTTCATTTGCAAATCATTTTTTATTACTTCGAATGGAATAAGTTTTTGAAGGAGTCGCAATCGATGGGAATGGTTATCCCGGGATGAATTTCATGGACTACATTATGCGATACCATTGATCGTCTGCTGTATTGGAACCTATGCTTAGTATGTTCAAGTCCGATGTTCAATCTAGACACGCTGGATCGTTCGCAGAATATCAATGTGGAGACTGCCCTTTGCTAAAAACACCGCTGTCAAAGAAGCCGGCGGTTATGTACCTGAAAGTTTCGATAATCTGAGAGACATTATTTACAGCGTTTATTACGACCACTGGATTATAGCTGGGCTAGGGTAAGATTGATTGTTGTATTATTGTACAGGCCTCAGATTCACTAAACTGTTGACAAAATTTCACACTTTTTTTAAGAAAGTAGACTATTTGAATATGTACTATTTGGAAAAATATCACACAAAATACACTATTTTCTCATAATCAGCCGCTGATTTTACATAAAAAAGATGACTTTTCATGTAAAAAAAACACCAGTTTTTAACCAAGAAGATTAATTTTTCCACAAAAAGGATCAAGGACAAAGATCAAAGGACAAGATTCTGCTATTCGTACCAATTTCGGTGCAAAAAGCCACATTATAATTTAAAATAGATTGTAGATTTTTGCAGGGACTGAGTGTGATAGATTTTGCTCACTTTGGGTTTTATTCACTGAATCGACCAAAAAGGGCCCGTTAGGTTTTACTCTTCTCAAGATCCGAAAATATCTACTGCAGGAAGAAAGTGATCCCATCCCGAGTGGACTTTGCCACCTTCGCAATCTCTCGGAAACAGATGGGTTGCGGCAGTGACTGGTTAAGTTTGAATCCTGAGCAAAACAGGTACAGAGGATCGTTCCTTTAGTTTGTGTACTGATAAAAAAAAAGTACCGGGGATACGACCTTTGAAAGATCCAAACCTCCCGAATTCTAGAAGGTTTTGTTCCCGTTGGAAACTTAACCGAAGATACTTTTAAACGATCCCGAAGAGAGCGAACTGCCATCCGAAAGAGTTAAGTTATTAAACTACCCTCCGCAGTGATCCCAGATATGAGAAGATGTAAATGACTGGGTTGCGCACGCAACCCATTTCTCTCCTTCTGAATTTGAAAACTCGAAGGTGCACGATTGCTGGTCGGAACACTTCGCCGGTTCTATTTATACACGGTAAAAAAAATTGAGCTGTGACAGGGATATTATTTCCCATTATAGCTAAAAATTTAGCTGAAAACGAAGGAATTAAGAAAAATCTCTGGATCAGCGAAAATGAATATCCTTGAACATTTTCTATATACCAGAGATATCGTCTATTCAAACCCCTAATAAGTATATCTATAATAGGGATATTAAGAATAGGTGTCTGAAGGAATTATCGGAAGAGCGCCGGTGCATTGTGGGAGCAGCGAAATAAAAGGCGACGGTCTAAGTGGGAGCAGTGACAGTTCAGATTTACTTTGGACAATGAAACGCTTTTTACCACTTGAAATGTGCGCGAATGTTAATATTAAATAGAGTTTATGATGCGGTAATAATAATTTACAATTGTTTCAATTGTAGGCGATAACT
>NC_046666.1:94389764-94403209 GCF_010883055.1 Belonocnema kinseyi
ATTTTATACTTGAAGTAACGTAACCTCAAAATACACGCATATAAAGAGGCGCGCGTAGTATTCAAATCATGAGAATCGCCAGCCCAGAATCAAAATCTGGAAATATTAAAATCTCAATATCTTCATTTTATTTCAAAGCAGATAGAGATATAATTAGAATTACCGAAGTGTTCCGACTGGCAATCGTGCACTTTCGAGTTTTCAAATTCAGAAGAGGAGAAATGGGTTGCGCGCGCAACCCAGTCATTTACATCGTCTCCTACTATATTCACACGGACATAGAGTTGTGATATTATTGGACCACGTCTCGTTTCAGATCTGGGATCACTGACCCTCCACTCTCTGTACTTTTACTCTCTGTATATGCAATATGATTTTAATCTCTGAGATTCTGTTTTTGAAATCAGAATAAAAGCTACTTTATAGTAATTTAGCAATTTCTCGCTAATTCCAAATTATATTATACGCGTTTAAAACACAACTATATAATAAATATTACTATTTGATTATGAGACAATATTGAAGAAATTTATTAATTAATTAATAATATATAATGTATTAATAAATGGGTAAATTTGTGAATAATTAATATTTAATTACAATTATAATTGAATTGAAATTTTTTGATATTGATATAAATATTAAATAATGTAAAATTAATAACATTCAGATTTTTATTTTTTAATTAATTACTGTTTGTTAGCGATTTTATCATTTTTTTAAATTCTATAATTTGTTTGGATTATATTTTCAAATCTATATTTTTTTTAATTCAATTTATTAAACGATTTTATTCTTTAACCCCTTTTATTTTGTGAACAATTATTTAAGTTTTTTAAATATTTTATTTTTTTAAATAAATTTATTTTTTTTAAATTTAAATCATTAAACAATTTTGTAATATTTTATTTTTAAAATATCTGATTTAGCAATTTCATTTATTATCATTGCTTAAATAATTATTAATTCACTAAGAGAATACTAATAATTGATGATAAAAGTGTTCTAACTATAATTCAAATAAATTTGTTTGAAATTTAATTTTTAATGTTATGGTTCAAATATCTATAACTTTTATTGCAAAAATTATTTTGTTCAAAATTTGTAATTAAAAAAAGAATTGACTTTCCTAATTTAATTCTTTAACCAATTCCAGTTTGAATTTATTTTTTTAACAGTTTTCTTTTTTAATTAATAATTTTTTTATCAATTGTATCATTTTCTTAAATTCTATCATTAGTTTAAATAATATTTTTGAAACTATTTCTTTTTTCCTGAAATTTAATTTCAAAAACTATTTTATTTTCTAAACCATTTTATTTTGTAAACAATTGTTAAAGTTTGTCATAAGTTTTATTTATTAAATAAATTTATTTTTGAAAAATTTAATTTTTCAAACAATTCATTAATTTTTTCAATATTTTTATTTTTAATATCTTATAGATTAATATAATTTCTTATCATTGCTTAAATAATAATGAATTAATTATTAGAAAAATAATACTCTATGATAAAAGGATTCTAATTAAAATTCACATAAATCTGAGTTTATGAAAAAAAAATAATAATGCATTAGTCAACAATAATTCCCACTAGTGACTGTTTATCAAAACTCGAAAAAATATTGTATGTGGTGCCATCCAGTAAAGTTTCGTTTCCAAAAGATTCATCAGAAACGGCACATTCTGATTCATTAAGAGATCGATCTCTTGAGAAACAGCAAAGCATACCGAAGTGGGGGAGGAGATCGTTCAGTGAAGAATTAATCTTCTCGGGATTCGTTCCAGGCACCAACGTGCCTGCTTAAATCTTTCCCCCAATCGTTTGCGGAGGGATGACTCCCGCCAAGAGGGATAAAAATATTTTCATACGAATCCTAGAAAAATTCAAAACAATTTTTCATTTCGGAATGTTATTTTAGAAAATTATTCAAAAAGATTTAAAAAGATTTCCAATATTTAAAAAAATAAATCTGTAAGATTTAAGAATTTTTTTTGAATTCGCGGGATTTTCTTTAAATTACAGAAAAACTTTGTTCATTTGAAAAGATATTTAGAAATCCTAAATAAATTTCAAAAATAATTATAACGTTGAATAAATTGAAAACAGCTGACATATTTGTCAATATTTTGAAATAAAATGTTGAAGCTTTACAAAGATATTTTTAGTTTTAAATAATTTAATTTTTTTATTTCTAACGTTTCTCCCTGAAAATTGTTCAAAATAATACAATTTTGAAACTTTTTAAGTGTATTGATTCTTCATTCTAGAAAATTTCAAATTATAACGTGGGTTTATAGTTTTAGAATTGAATCTGAATCTTTTAACTCATTCACTTTCGAAATGTAAAAATTCTTTCAGTTTATCTGAATGTTCCATCGGAAATTTCAAAAGTTTAAAATTCAGGAGTTGCATTTTGAGTGCTTTAATTTTTAGATTATTTTTTATTACTGATAATGTAAAAAGTTTAGCTTGAGAGTTTGAAATTTTCCATTTTATTGAGCGTGAAAAATGCTTGCGAACCGAAAGAAAACCCGGGAAGTAACCGGGAATTTGTTTCCAGTTGAAGAGTCGTAATTTTAGTTGAAAATTTAGCTGCTTGTTTCAAAATTATTTTATAAAGTGAAAATTCAGCTGTCATATTTTTAGTTGAAAATTTGATCTTTGGTAGTTCAAAATTCCATGATTTGACTGATTATTTGTCTTTATTTATTAAAAGCTCGACAATTTCATTAGAAATTAACGGGTTTTGTTAAAAAATCGATATTTTTGTAGAAAATTATCTTTTTCTTTGAAAGTTAATCTCTTTGTTAAAATTTTTTTTTCGCTTACAAATTAAGTATTTTGCCCAAATATTTATCATTTCAATGAAAAAAAACATCTTTCAGGTTGGAAATAACATTGCATGGTTGAAAATTAAGTTCTTTTGTTAGAAATTATTTTTATTTGTTTAGGATTTATCATTTTAATTAAAAATTAATTTCTTTTGTTGAAAAATCGCTATTTAATTGAAAACTTGTTTTTCTTTGAATGGAAGGAAATGTTTTTGCCGAAACTTGAACTATTTTTTAAAACATTTTTTCTTTTTTGATTAAAATTTTTTTAACTGAGAAGATAACTATTAGTCCAGTTGAATATTCCATCATTTTAATTAAAAATTCATCTCTTTGCTTGAACATTTATTTTTTGGCTACAAATCTACTGATTCAATTTTTGGTTGATAATTTATCGTTTATAGTAAAGATCAAATATGTTGTTGAAATTCAACTATTTAAGTTGTAGATTGATTGTTTTTGTTGAAAACTCATTTTTATGGTTTAAAATTCAGCTATTCCAGTTTAAGATTCATAATTTTAGTTTAAAATTAATTAATTTTGCAATTTTTTTCTGCTCCCAGAAGGGCCCTTCGGAAAACTGTCTCGATCTGCCCTTGTCTGTAACTCTTTACTTCTCAACATTGATAATTGCCTATAATTTTACAGTAATTAGGTCTGGTAGTATCGGAGCGATTAATTTTATCGGGAATGCAACCACCCTGAAATGGTTGAAATTCAATAACACAGCTGGCTCTTATGTGGCATAATGTCATTTTCTATGTCACGAGAGACACCTTGCTGAGAATTTTTCTTGCTGAGATTTAATTTTTCAAATCCTGATGCACAATTCAAAAATGCCTGAGAGATTATTTTGAGCAAATTCTCTCCAGAATATGCTCAACATTTAAGCTCGGACCGTTCATTAAAAATCGCAACTATCTGGTTTCAAATTAATCTCTTTTGGTTGAGGATTCAAATTATTTTGTTGAAAATTATGTATTTTAACTGGAAATTTTACTCGTAAGCGTACATTGAACATTCGAATTTTTGTGAGAATATTAAAGGTTTTTCATTACATTCTATCGTTCCTGAATATCGATCAGGGTACGTATCTTCGAGTGAATAATACGACGGGCGACTTTTTGTTGCATTCGCCAGGAGTATCACGTTAATATTATATTTATAGTTGCGTAATCTCAGCAAGGTGTTTCTCGTGAACATGGAAAATGACATTATGCCATGTAAGGGCCAGCCAAGTTACAGGCAAGAGCAGATCGAGACAGTTTTTCGAAGGGCCCTTCTAGAAGCAGAAAGATTGAAAAAGATAGAAGTCGAGGGATAGGAAAAGACAGAACTATTCTATCTCTTTAAGTGAGTCAGCCTTCTTAAGAGGCTATACTTTCTATCCATAATTGCAATAAGTAACAAAAAAACACAGAAAAAATTGCAACATTAATTAATTTTTAACCAAAATTATGAATCTTTAACTGGAATAGCTGAATTTTAAATTATAAAAATGAGTTTTCAACTAAAACAATCAATTCACAACTTAAATAGTTGAATTTTCAACAAAATATTTGATCTATACTAAAAACGATAAATTGTCAACCAAAAATTGAATAATTAGACTTGTAGTCAAAAAATAAACGTTCAAGCAAAGAGATGAATTTTTAATTAAAATGATGGAATATTCAACTGGAAAAATAGTTACCTTCTCAGTTGAAACAAAATTTTTATCAAAAAAGAAAAAATGTTCGACAAAATAGTTCAAGTTTCGGCAAAAAAAATTCTTTCCATTCAAACAAAAAACGAGTTTTCAATTAAATAGCGATTTTTTGATTAAAAAAATTATTTTTTAATTAAAATGATAAATTATAAACAAATAAAAATAATTTCGAACAAAAGAGCTTAATTTTCAACCATGTAATTTCATTTCCAACCAGAAAGATGGTTTTTTTCACTGAAATGATAAATATTTGGACAGAATACTTAATTTGTAAACGAAACAAAAAATTTTTTACAAAGAGATTAACTTTAAAAGAAAAAGATGAGTTTCTACAAAAATATCGACTTTTTAACAAAATCTGTGAATTTCTAATGAAATAGTCGAGTTTTTAATACCAGTAAAAACAAATTATCAGTCAAATCGTAGAATTTTGAACTACCAAAGATCAATTTTTGAACTAAAAATATGACAGCTGAATGTTCACTTTATAAATTAATTTTCAACCAAACAGCTGCATTTTCAACTAAAATTACGAATCTTCAACTCGAAGAAAATTCCCGGTCACTTCCCGGGTTTCTTTCGGTTCGCAAATATATTTCACGCTCAATAAAATGAAAAAATTCAACTCTTAAGCTTAACTTTTTTCATTTTCAGTACTAAAAAATAATCTACAAATTAAATCACTTACAGGTGTTGATTCAATCCGACTTAGAATTTTTATAAATAGGTACGGCACTGATTCCATATATATTTTCTCCAAAGGATTTGTGAATGAAAGAAGGAAAACTTGTCGAATATCCGGGGGTTTGCAAAATCCTCGGATCAATAAAATGTAGAAAAATCAAAAAAATTGGTTGAGGAAATGATTCTTTGCCCGACAAATATGAATTTTGCGAAAGATAGAAACCAGCGGGTAGCAGACGGCAGCATTTGAAAGGTAAGAATCGTTTGCTTATTTATTTTTTTACTCACAATTCTGACATAATAGAAGAATTCTAGAGATTCACGGCCCTTCAAAATGGCCAGGTCTTGAAGATGGTGTCCCCAAATTTTGCGAAATACGTTGCGAAATGGAGCAAAAAGCAGAGAGAACTGACATGCCCTGTCTGTGTTTTTGTAACTGCATTTGTGATCAACCACCAGGCTAGCTGTTACCTTCACTCTATACGCGGAATCGGGGCGCCCTTGGTTATCGTCCGTGGGTCCAGTCTACAATTCTCAAAGGGGAAAACCTCTTTTGGGCATTGACTTTTTGATGAGACTATTATCAATCCATATTGCTTCAAAAATAATAAGACACGTATCCCGGATTTTTTGGTCCCTTGTAAGATCTATGAGCCTTTGTAAATCACATTAGCCAAGGGTGCAGAACCTCTATCGGTTCGCTCGCATAAAAACCCATCAAGATCCGCTGGTCCAGTGGACCAGAGTTTGACTGGTGACCACACTGCCGTGGGTTCGAATCTTTTTCTCAACTTTTTTTTCGTTTTTTTTTCGTCTTTCGGCGAATAAAATATTTTTTTGAGAAATATTACTGGGAAATAAATAGCCAAGAGTGCAGAACCTGTACCGACTCACGCGCATAGACTCCCATCAAGCTCCGTTTTTCCAGTGGAAAAGAGTCTGACTGGTAACCACGGTGTCGTGGGTTCGAATCTTTTTCTCAACTTTTTTTTTCGTATTGAAATGGACTTTTTTTGCGAATAATATCTGTAAACGCATGAATTTGATTAATAAAACAATTTATGATTGTACGTAAATTTGTAAATTTACCCAGTTTGAAATTATAACTGCATTATAAATTATAAGTTTATCAAGTTACCCAGAAAAAATTTCAAAACTATCAAATTTCGACCTTAGACCCTCTGCAAATTTATTTATAAATTCCAAGATGATCAATATGCCCAATAACTATTCCGGATACTGTACAATTTTCGACATTGATTATTATTCCAAAATTACAAAACTGACAAATCTTGACTTTTCTTTATAAATTTTAAATTTATCAAGTTACCCAGCAATAAATTTCAAAACTATCAAATTTCAAAATTAGGCTTTATGCAAATTTATTCATAAATTGGAAGCTTATCAAGTCGGCCGACTATATATTTCGAAATTACACAATTTTCCAGATTTACAATTTTTAAATATAAATGACTGTCAGACTCTTTTCCACTGGACCAACGGAGCTTGATGGGAGTCCATGCGCGTGAACCGGTACAGGTTCTGTACCCTTGGCCATTTATTTCCCAGTAATATTTATCAAAAAAATAATTTATTCGCCGGGAAAGCATTAAAAATTATTACTTGACATGTTTACAATACGAAAAAAAAAGTTGAGAAAAATATTTGAACCCACGGCAGCGTGGTCACCAGTCAGACTCTGGTCCACTAGACCAGTGGATCTTGATGGGATTTCATGCGCGCGAACCGGTAGAGTTTCTGCACCCTTGGCTAATATGATTTACAAGGGCTCATAGTTCTAACAAGGGACCAAAAAATCCGGGACACGTGTCTTATTATTTTTTAAGTAATATCGATTGATGATAGTCTCATCAAAAAGTCAATGTCCCAGAAGAGGTTTTCCCCTTTGAGGTAGACTTGACCCATGGACGATGACGAAAGGCGCCCCGATTCCGCGTGTAGAGTGAAAGTAACAGCTAGCCTGGTGGTTGATCACAAACACAGTTACAAAAACACAGACAGGGCATGTCAGTTCTCTCTGCTTTTTGCTCCATTTCGCAACGTATTTCGCAAAATTTGGGGACACCATCTTCAAAACTTGGCCCTTTGGAAGGGCCGTGAATCTCTAGAATTGTTCTATTATGTCAGAATTGTGAGAAATCAAATAAATTAGCAAACGATTCTAATCTTTTAAATGATGCCGTCTGCTACCCGCTGGTTTCTATCTTCCACAAAATTCATATTTGTCGGGAAAATAATCATTTCCTCAACAAATTTTTCAATTTTTCAACATTTTGTTGATCCGAAGATCACGCAAAACCCCGGATATTCGACAAGTTTTCCTCTTTCGTTCACAAATCCTTGGAAAAAAAAATATATGGAATCAGTCCCGTACCTATTCAAAAAATTCAAAGTAAGATGGAACTAACATCCTTAAAATGAAACTCTTAAATTTCAACCTTTTGAAATTAAAGATTCAATTTTTTTATTCAAAAATGTTGTATTTCATTGCTCAATATTGTATACGTAAAAAATGAAAGGTACTAACACATTTGAATTGAACATTCATATAAACTGCAAGAATTTCTTAATTTTTAAAATGAATCAGTTAAAAGATTCAGATTTAATTCTAAAACTATAAATCCAAGTTATAATTTTAAATATTCTAGAATAAAGAATCAATGAACTTAAAAATTTTCAAAATTTTATTTCAAAATATTGACAAATCTATCAGTTCCTTTCAATTTATTTTACGTTATAATTATTTTTGAAACTTGTTCAAATCTTCTAAATATATTTTGAATTGAACATAGTTTTTCTATAATTTAAAGAAAATTCCGGAAATTGAAAAAAATTCCTTAAAATCTTCCGGATTTATTTTTAAAAATTTTGGAAATCTTTTAAAATCTTTTTGAATAATTTTTAAAAATAATATTCCGTAATGAAAAATTGTTTTTAATTTTTCTAGGAATCTTATGAAAATGTTTTTATCCTTTTGAAGCCTTTCACAATTCTTAAAAAGTTTCTACATTTTTTATAAATCTGCAAAAATCTACAATTTGTTTTAAATTATAATCTTGCTATTTGCACAAAAATTGGTACGAATGGAAGAATTTTCTCGGTACAAATGTTTTAATTATGTGAAATTATTTCAAGTTTTTAATTAACTTTGAATCTTCTCAAAACTTCTAAATTTCTCTTAAAATTACTCAAACTTTTTCTTCTACTAATACGTGTTCAATTTCTATGTAAGCACCAAAAATTAACAATTTCACTTAAAAATTAAACATTGAAAAAAAATAACAATCAAAATTGAAAAATGTAAAATTTAAAAGCTCTTCGAAATTTTAACGATTCAAGGCTTTCTTTCTCAAACAGTTCAGTTTCAAATTGTTTAATTTTGAATAATTGGTTTTAATTCATTCGTCATAAATAAATAGTCAAATATTGCTAATTATTAAATAATTATTTCTTGTTTTTAATTTAAAAATTTGAAATTGAATGGATTGAAAATTGAATATTCTAGACTGAAACAATATTTTCAATTTAGTAAAAGGCTTTAATTACAAATAAATTATTATGAAGTTATGTTTAAGTTAAAATTATGGAGTTTGTGAAATTTCAATGGCATATTTCCATTTTTTTTTAATGACTAAGGTTTTTAAAATTAATAGGTTTAATTTTTAACGCTAAAATCTAGAAATTCTTAATTTTGAACCGTTTTAGAATCGTTTTGACAAATCAATTATTGTTCTGTTGTAAAAATATTTCCATTTAAATTCGATTAACTAACAACGGGTTTTCTCAGAAATTTGCAATCCGAAACGCTTTTAAATTTTAATTATTCAAGTGTTTAAGACTGCATTCTAAAATTCTTTAAATCGAACTTGGACAGATTGGCGATTAATTGAGAAAAAATAGTGTATTTAGTGCGACATTTTTCCAATTAGTACTAAATTATTTTCATTCCTCAACAAAACTGTGAAATAGTGTAAATACTTTTGGTAGGTCTGAGGCCTGTACACAAACAATCAATCTTACTCTAAATCAGCTGTAATCCATCGGTACGATTGGAGGGGGGACTGCCGGTTCAGGTCATAGTCCGCATTGCTGTTCGCGAATGATTATATATACCAGTAGAAAGTTCATCTTTTAATTGAAGATGTAGCTATTCCATATTTGCTGAAAAAGTTGTACTTTTAGTGCAAAATGAATTAATTTGGTTGAAAACGCTTTTCTTGTTGTATAAAACTTACTTTTCGACGTGCAAGTTGAACTATTCTAGTTTTGGTACAATAATTTAATTATCTTTTGAGTAAAAATTTAATTCTTCTATTTTTGGTTGAAGAATAATTTTTTTGTGGAAAAACATACTATTTTCTTAAAAATTAGTTTTTTTCGTGTTTAAACATTTATTTTTCTAATATTTTAACCATGGTAATTTTTGTTGAGAATTCATATTTTTAGATGAATATTTATATACTTTGTTGAAAACGAGTCTTTTTTTGGTAGAAAATTAATCTTTTGGGTTGAAAAATTTAGAAATTGGGATATTGTAGCAAGCCTGAATCAATCGTTATTTAATGATATGCTAGTCGGCAAAAAATGTTGTCAAGTAAAATGAGAAATTGAATACGGAAAAATGATGTAATATTCTTTTTAGTAATTTATTTGCCTTGCATATATATTTATCTTTTTTTCTGTAGTTGCTTCCTTAATATGAATATATAGTTAGCTATACATTTTGTTATTTGTCTGAAAATGCAATAACTTTGTTGAAAAGTTATCCTTTTTGGTCAAAAATTTAAATATTTCCAAGTAGGCAACAAAATTAAGGATGTCCTAGAGACGTCTTTGGGACTTCCCTAAGAACTCTTTTCTAACATGTCTTTTGTACATCCTAGGGATGCTCTTAAAGCGTCGAATGGCAGTACGAAAAATGTCCCAAGAACGTCTATGTCTTTAAGAGGTCTTTAGGTCATCGTTAAGAAATTGGACGTCTTAAGAGAGGTTTATTGGACTGACATAGGACATGCTAGAAACATTCTAAGCACGTTCTTGGGATTTTCATAGTTTTGTGCTTACTGGATTGTTCGAAAATTTGTCTTTTTGTTTTGAAAATTGATATGTCTTAGTAGAAATTGCAGCTTTCTTACATAAAAATGCAACTGATTGGTTAAAAATTCAACAATATTGTTAAAAAGTTGTCCTTTTTGGTTAAAAATTCAACTGTTTTGTTCAAAATTCATCTTTTTAGGTAAAAAATTTCAGTATTTCGTAAAAAAATGTACTACTAATTCCTCCTCGAGAAGAAAAGGGCTACGTCGCTTTTGTAAACGGCCGGTAATAAACCGTAGATTATCACCCATACTTTTGAGTCCACAGGAATGAATACGTCAGACAATAACTGTAGGTAATGAGATCTTGGGATTGAGCCAAACGGATAATGTCTATCGATCTCCTGTGGTCAGGAATATTCTAATCAAACATACATTTTTGCATGCGTATGAGTTGAAACAGTATTGCATAATAATAAAAATAAGATTATAGCAGTACTGTCAACCTATTGACACAGCAGCAGTTTTTACTAAAAGGTACCAGAAATTTGTACGCGCGGTACAAGCGATTCGTTCAAATTTTCGATCATGTTAAAATTAAAATTAAACTAGTTTGTTCACATTAGGGGGGGGGGGGGGATCAACCCCAAAAACCCCTCTTGCATTCACCCCTGTCTGTTGTAAAGTGCTGAACTGTAACGGGCTGCATATCACGTGACAAGGCCATTTTAGCCAATAATAATATTTTCATAATTTTAATTGAAAAAGTATTAGAGAGTAAGTAAACTGAGATTAAATTAACGCCATGTCACGTGATAAGAATATTCTTATTTGCAATATTGCTTATATGCATATTGGTTCTCAAAGTATTTAAAATTGCAACAACAAAAGAAGTATATTGTGACTTCTGTACAAGAATCGCACCATTTTTTTGTCTGTTATATTGTAATTATAAAATTTTGAAGTTAGATTTATTTTTTTTTTTCGAAATGAAAATGGTAGTTTTCCATTTTTTAAAAATATTATAATCCTTTTCTTTACCCGATTTATTTTCAGGGGCCCTGAGCAAAGTTGCGCCTCAGGGCCTCGAGTTGACTTCATCCTGCACTGAAAGATCACAAGCTGACAAACTTGTTTTCATTAACGACCGCCGGTCCTCGTAGTAAATAGCTGACAATGATAAGATTGTATCAGCAGAGCATCGGTCGATCACGCTCGTTATTATAATATTATATTATTAGTTTATACAATTTTTTTCTTCTCTTATCTCTGTGCATATCCACACACTATAGTTTTACATTTATTTATCATTTCCCAAATTATTTCCGATTTCTTTTAAGGTTATTTTTTCCATGTGGACAAAAAAAATAATTGGGGCCTGATTTAGTTGCTTGATTCGCGCAGACAATGTCCTTAAAACTAGAAAAAGAAATTTGACATACGACACAAGCTACGAAAAAAACGTATCACAAAATTTGTTTATCCAAAAAAGAGCTACAAATTTGGTTAGTAATAATTTTTTCATAGGAAGCGTAGTTTTTCTTTTAGTCTTATAAATAAAATTAAAAATATAAAAATTAAGTTTTGGTAAAACCACACATGAGACGAGAAAAAATTAAATGATAGAAATTATTCAACAAAAAAAGATCTACCAATTTTGTATAAACTTTTGTTATAAAAATACATTTAAAATAAAAAAAAATCTTTTTTCTTAAAACGAAACAGGGTATTTATTCGTATGAAATATGGGTATTTTTGGTTCTAATCGTTAAAAATAGCAGTGAAAATAAACAAATTCATGGAAGAACGTCACTATTTGTCTTTTTAATAAGAGTACATATTATGAATGATCACAACATAGATTTATTGAAGGGATGCATTTTTCTGGACAGTTGATAATAAAAATCAATGCAAGATAAAGAACAAATATGCAAGTAATCATGAAAAATAAAATTTGTACTTTATTTTACAATATCTACATAAGCAGTTACGGAAGAAGCTGTGAAAAGAAATATAAAATACATTTTATGTCATGAAAAGTTTGCATTCGGGACAAATTTGAGTGCGAAGCACAAAATACCTGATAAAAATGTGCTCGACAATGCTGAAGGAGCTTTTAAAAAATAGAATTCACACTCACCAAATTACAGTTGTCCATGCTTTGACCTTTAATTTTAAAAGGTCTGTGCAAACATGAGGGAAAAGTAAAAAGATCGAACATTCAGCCCGAAGCAAAAATACATGATCGAGTGCTCAGCGCGAAAGCTATAGTGCTACGATGCGAGTGTGGCCCCTGAACGGGGTTACATGGCACGGCTGCATGCTCTGTGTTGCGAGAAACACTCGGAGCTATCGCATTTTTCGCAGCAACGTCTGCGAAATCATGCTGAACTACTCCGAAAAAGGGGCTATGTAAGCGGAACACCTACTCTACCACAGCTAGAACAATCCGGCAACAGAGAAAGGGAGGCGACACTAAGACCAACCGCAGACAGGCATCCAGTAGAGGAAGAGCGATGCTTTACGACCCGGAGAAACATCAACACCAAGGTTTCTTCCAAGCCTAAAGATCTGGCTGAAATGGATGACGAGCTTCGTGGACATTTTTCCGGAGAATCTGACCTCTGGGCTATCAATTATTGTGTGTATAATGCAGCGAGAGATTTGGCCCATGCGAACCGTAAAACAAAACCAACGGTTGATCATAAGACCAAAAGACAAATGCATCAACTTGCCATAAAGATAGGCTGGGCAAGACAGTACGCGTCCCTCATTCAGTGTGTGATTGATTACACCACATCTGGCAGGAATTTTACCGAGAAGGTTCGAAAGTTCGCGCGCGAACTCCGGACCCGTTATCACACACTTAACAAGTCAAAGCTGTTGACCATCAGGCAGCATATTGTTGAGAGAATACGGATACTATCTGACGCTAAGAGAAGTCTAGACCGGAGGGGGAGGTGGGTCAGCGAAAATCAACAGTTTCTCTCTGACCTATCTCGACTCTTCCAAGACCCTCCGGTTACTGTCGAACACCCACCCAAACCAGAGGTGGTCGAAGTATTTCAGAAGGAAGTCTACGAAGTGCAGCATAGAGTGGACGAAGGCTCAGAGAACGTAAATAGCTTCAAGGATCTGTGCGATGCCCTAATAACACCTGAT
>NC_046666.1:94403309-94404545 GCF_010883055.1 Belonocnema kinseyi
GTAACGTAACCTCAAAATACACGCATATAAAGAGGCGCGCGAAGTATTCAAATCATGAGAATCGCCAGCCCAGCATTGAAAACTGGAAATATTAAAACCCCAATCTTTTCATTTTATTTCAAAGCAGATAGAGATATAAATAGAACCGCCGAATTGTTCCGACCGATAATCGTGCACCTTCGAGTTTTCAAATTCAGGAGAGGAGAAATGGGTTGCGCGCGCAACTCAGGCATTTATATCGTCTCCTACCATATTCACACGGACATATACGTGTCATAGTATTGGACTACGTCTCGTTTCAGATCTGGGATCACTGCATCTCATGCCGTCAAGGTGGTCGCGGAATATTGAGTCTTGAATTTCTTCACAACAGGATTATTCTGGGTACAGCACAAAGAGTTGCAAATGGAAGAGACCCTCTTCTTAAAGTGGTCAGGGATCACGAAGAAGTGGGCAAAGGAGCGTTTCTAAACAAAGCAGCGGAGGAGGCTGCTGAAACACTCGGACTTGACTTCAGAATTAGGGGTGAGCAAAATGCATCAAATCTAATCTATCTCGAGTACTCACTCCTGAAGCCCGGATTAAGAAAGCACAGAGAAAAACTTTCGTGAACAGCTCAGTGATCCCAGATCTGAAACGAGACGTGGTCCAATACTATGACACGTCTATGTCCGTGTGAATATGGTAGGAGACGATATAAATGCCTGGGTTGCGCGCGCAACCCATTTCTCCTCTTCTGATTTTGAAAACTCGAAGGTGCATGATTGCCGTTCGGAACACTACGGCGGTTCTATTTATATCTCTATCTGCTTTAAAATAAAATGAAGAGATTGGGATTTTAATATTTTCAGATTTCGATGCTGGGCTGGCGATTCTCATGATCTGAATACTTCGCGCGCCTCTTTAATGCATGTATTTTGAGGTTACGTTACTTCACGTATAAAATATAAATTATATATATTATTAATGATAATATTATAATTATGTTGTATTATAATAGTCTTATTTAAATCTTGATCCGCATTTGAAAGAAATTAAAGAAATTGGTGATTTTGGAATTCATCTTGTTTGGATGAAAACTCAATTATTTGATGGAAAAATTAATTATTTTGTTGAAAATGTAACTATTTTGTAAAAAAAGTCCTCTTTTCTATCAAAAAATCAACTACTTTGTTAAAATTTTTATTTCTTTTATTTGAAGGTTCATCTCTTTCGTTGAAAATACATTTTTGAAAC
>NC_046666.1:94404645-94407634 GCF_010883055.1 Belonocnema kinseyi
TGATAATATTATAATTATGTTATATTATAATAGTCTTATTTATACCTTGATCCGCATTTGAAAGAAATTAAAGAAATTTGCGCTTTTGGAATTCATCTCGCTTGGATGAAAACTCAATTATTTGATAAAAAATTAATTATTTTGTTGAAAATGTAACTATTTCGTATAAAAAGTCCTGTTTTATATAAAAAGTTCAACTATTTTGTTGAAATTTTTATTTTGTTATTTGAAGGTTCATCTCTGTCGTTGAAAATACATTTTTGAAACAGACAATTAATCTATTCCATTTTTGGTCAAAAAATCATGTATTTTGTTAAAAATTCTTCTTTCTTTATGGAAATTATATTGTTTTATGGAAAATTTTTACGTTTTGATTAAAAATTACATTTTTCGGTTGAATTATGAACTGTAAATTTTTTTTTGTTGCGAAGTCGTTTTATTGTAAATGCAACTATATTGTTAAAAATTAAAATCATAATTTTTGGGTGAAAAATTCGATTATTCACTTAAAGTTGAACTACTCAGTAAAAAAATTAATTTCTTTTCTTATTAAGAATTCATAATTATAGTTGAAAATTCAACTATTTGCCTTTAAATTGGGTTAAAAATTCAGCTATTTTGTAGATAATACTCTTTTTGACTTTAAAAATAAAATAATTTCGTTGAAAGTTCATGTATTTTGTTGGAAATTGACCTTGTTTCGTAGAAATTTAATCTTTTTGGTTGAAAATGTATCATTTTTGGTCAAAAATGCAATTGTTTGGTTGAAATGTCAACTGTATATCTTCTTGGGTTTAAAAGTCGATTATTGCACTAAGAGCTAAACTACTTTGTAAAAAAAAATTAAATTTTTCAACAAGGTTTTTTAATTACGGTTGAAAATTTAACTATTTGGTTGAAAGTTTAACTCTTTGATTGAAAACTCATATTTTTCGCTTACAAAATTCAAGTTTTTGTAGGTAATTCGTCTTTTTGACTTTAAAATTATATAATTTCGTTGAAAATTCATGTATTTTGTTTAAAATTTGTATTTTTTTGTAGGTCATTAATTTTCTTGGTCGAAAATTCATCTGATTGGTTGACAATTTAACAACTATGTTGAAAATCAATTTTTTCTCTTAAAAATTATTTATCTTCATCTCAAAATGTAACTATTATAGGATCAATTAAAAATTAATCGTATTTATTGGTTAAGTTGGAAAATCGTTTTTTTGATAGAAAATTAATCTTCTTGATGAAAAATTCACCCTTTTCCTTGAAAATTTAACGATTTTGTTGAAAATTAGTTTTTTTTTTTCTTGTTCAATTCAATTTTTTATCACAGTTTTTATCTCGAAATTGAACTATTCCATTTTTGGTTGAAACTTTATCCTGTACATTGTATTAGTTAAAACACAAATTATTTGATAGAAAATTAATTTATGTGTTTTCGATTATGATTTTTTTTTAATTGAAAGAATTTAAAAATAAAATGTTTTAAATTTAATTTAAGGTATTAAAAATTGAAAAATAATTGATTTTACAAGATGATTCGGAATCCGTTCAAAATTGAAGAATTAATAGATATTAGTTTATAAAATTATTTTCAATTATGACTTCAAATATTATTTCAGCCTAAAAAAAATTTTATTTTTAATCCGTTCAATTAAAAATTTTTTAATTAAAAAAAGAAAATTTCGTTAATTATTAGCAATATTTGACCGTTCATTTAAAACAATATTATGAATTATATTATTTATAATTTATTATTTATTATTATAATATTATAAAACATATATTTGAAATAATTTGAAACACGATGTAGATTTTTGCAGATTTAAAAAAAAAACTAAGCTTTTTGAGAATTGTAAAATATTTAAAAAGAATAACAAAAATTGTTGTGATTGCTAAGAAAATTGAAAATGACTTTTTATTTTGAGAAATTAATTTTAAGTGAGTATTTGAAAAGATTTTAGAAAAAAAAAAGAATCAGGACGATTTTAAGGCACTTTTTTTATTTTGCAGTTTTTTTAATCTTAGGAAAAAATCTAATTAACAAATTATATCAATTTTTAACCCAAAATGTTTACTTTTTAACAAAATAAATTAATTTTCTATCAAATAATTGGTGTTTAATCTAATACAATGTACAGGATAAAGTTTCAACCAAAAATGGAATAATTCAGTTTCCAGATAAAAACGATTAATTTTTAATCAACGAAATTATTTAATTTTAAAGTCAAAAAGAGTATTATCTACAAAAAAGCTGAATTTTTAACCCAAAAATATGATTTTTCAACCAAACTTTTAATCGTCGACCAAATAGTTTAATTTTATATCAAATTGTTGACTTTTAACGCCCAAAAGATGTATTTTTTTTTTACAAAACAGTAACATTTTTAACAAAAAAAGTGAATTTGAAGGTAAATAGTTGAATTTTCAATAATAATTATGAATCCTTAATTAGAAAAAATTAATTTTTTTACTAAGTAATTCAACTTTAAGTGAATAACCGAATTTCTCACCAAAAAATTATCATCTTAATTTTTAACAATATAGTTGCATTTGCAACAGATGACTTTGCAACAAAAAAAATATATTTACAGTTGATAATTCATCCGAAAAATATAATTTTTAATCAAAAAGTATAAGTTTTCCATAAAGCACTTTAATTTCTACAAAGAAAGACGAATTCTTAACAAAATACATGATTTTTAAACCAAAAATGGTATAGATTAATTGTCAGTTTCGAAAATGTATTTTCAACGAAAGAGATGAACCTTCAAATAAAAGAAATAAAAATTTTGACAAAGTAGTTGAACTTTTTATAGAAAAGAGGACTTTTTTTACAAAATAGTTACATTTTCAACAAAATAATTAACTTTTCAATCAAATAATAGAGTTTTTATCCAAAGGAGATGAATTGCAAAATCACCAATTTCTTTAATTTCTTTCAAATGCGAATCAAGATTTAAATAATACTATTAAAATATAACATAATTATAATATT
>NC_046666.1:94407734-94410031 GCF_010883055.1 Belonocnema kinseyi
TATTTTCACCTCATATTTGAAGTCGGAAGAGCCGATTCCGGAGTGGTTGGTGGAAGGGCGCACAATACTCCTGCCGAAAATAGGCAGCTTAGCTGACCCGAAGAATTACAGGCTAATAACTTGTCTAAATACACTTTATAAGATATTCACAGCTATCCTAAATGATAGGATTGTTCGGGCTGATTGTTCGCTGAAAAAAATCAACTTTTTGTAGATAATTCGCTTTTTTGACTTTAAAATTAAATAATTTTGTTGAAACTTTATCCTGTACATTGTATTAGTTAAAACACCAATTATTTGATAGAAAATTAATTTAATTTGTTAAAAAGTTAACTTTTGGGTTGAAAATTGATATATTTTGTTAATTAGATTTTTTCCTAAAATTAAAAAAACTGCAAAATAAAAAAATTTCCTTAAAATCTTCCGTTTTCTTTTTTTTTAATCTTTAAAACGTTTTCAAATGCTCACTTAAAATTTATTTATCAAAATAAAAAGTCATTTTCAATGTTCTTAGCAATCACAACAATTTTTGTTATTCTTTTTAAATACTGTACAATTCTCAAAAACTTTTTTTTCTAATCTGCAAAAGTCTAAATCGTGTTTCAAATTATTTGAAATAATTTCAAGTTTTAAATTAATTCCGAATCTTTTTTTTAAATTAAAATTGTAGAGTTTGAACTGAAAATTTAGCTCATTACAAATTTAACAATTCAAGGCTTTCTATTTCGAACCATTCCGTTCAAATTTTTATAGTTTTTAACAGCTGCTTGTAATGGATTATTTTTAATGAAGGGTCATATATTGCTGATAATTAACGAAAATGTCTTTTTTTAATTTAAAAAATTTAAATTGAATGGGTTGAAAATAAAAATTTTTTAGACAGAAATAATATTTCAAGTCATAATCGAAATCACATAAATTAATTTTCTAACAAATAATTGGTGTTTTAACTAATACAATTTACAGGATAAAGTTTAACCAAAAATGGAATAGTTCAATTTCCAGATAAAAGCTGTGATCAAAAATTGAATTGAAAGAGGAAAAAAACGAATTTTCAACAAAATTGTTAAATTTTCAAGGGAAAAGGTGAATTTTTGTCCAAGAAGATTAATGTTCTATAAAAAAAACGATTTTCAAACTTAACCAATATATACGAATTATTTTTAATCAATCCTATAACAGTTACATTTTCAAATAAAGATAAATAATTTTTAAAGGAAAAAATTTATTTTCAACAAAGTTGGTGAATTGTCAACCAATCAGATGAATTTTCGACCAAGAAAATTAATGATGTACAAAAAAAGACATTTTAAACAAAATACATGAATTTTCAACGAAATTATTTAATTTTAAAGTCAAAAAGACGAATTATCTACAAAAAGTTGAATTTCATGAGCGAAAAATATGAGTTTTCAATCAAGGAGTTAAACTTTCAACCAAATAGTTAAATTTTCAACCATAATTATAAAACCTTGTTAAAAAAACGTATTTTTTTTACAAAGTCGTTCAACTCTTAGTGAAATAATCGACTATTAAACCCAAGAAGATGTACAGTTCATATTTTAACCAAAAATGATACATTTTCAACCAAACAGATTAAATTCCTACTAAAAAAGGTCAATTTAATTTTAATAAATTTTTAGATTTTAAAGTCAAAAAGAGGATTATCTACAAAAAGCTGAATTTTTAACCTAATTTAAAGGCAAATCGTTGAATTTTCAACTATAATTATGAATCCTTAATAAGAAAAAATTAATTTTTTTACTAAGTAGTTCAACTTTAAGTGAATAACCGAATTTCTCACCCAAAAATTATCATTTTAATTTTTAACAATATAGTTGCATTTGCAACAAATGACTTTGCAACAAGAAAATATTTACAGTTGATAATTCAACCGAAAAATGTAATTTTTAACCAAAAAGTGTAAATTTTCCATAAAGCAATTTAATTTCTACAAAGAAAGACGAATTGTTAACAAAATACATGATTTTTAAACCAAAAATGGTTTCAAAAAAATATGAAAATGAAAAATATGAAAAAAATCAGTTTCAAAAATGTATTTTCAACGAAAGAGATGAACCTTCAAATAAAAGAAATAAAAATTTTGACAAAGTAGTTGAACTTTTGATAGAAAAGAGGACTTTTTTACAAAATAGTTACATTTTCAGCAAAATAATTAACTTTTCAATCAAATAATAGAGTTTTTATCCAAACGAGATGAATTGCAAAATCACCAATTTCATTAATTTCTTTCAAATGCGAATCAAGATTTAAATAAGACTATTATAATATAACAT
>NC_046666.1:94410131-94414207 GCF_010883055.1 Belonocnema kinseyi
AAATTCGATTAATCACTTAAAGTTGAACTACTTATTAAAAAAATTAATTTTTTCTTATTAAGGATTCATAATTATAGTTGAAAATTCAACTATTTGCTTTTAAATTTGGTTAAAAATTCAGCTTTTTGTAGATAATACTCTTTTTGACTTTAAAATTTTAAAATTTAGTAAAATTATAATGGACCTTTTTTAGTAGAAATTTAATCTTTTTGGTTGAGAATGTATCATTTTTGGTCAGAAATGCAATTGTTTGGTTAAAATATGAACAATACATCTTCTTGAGTTTAAAAGTCGGTTATTTCACTAAGCGTTGAACTACTTTGTAAAAAAAGACTTTTTTTTTAACAAGGTTTTTTAATTATGGTTGCGAATTTAACTATTTGGTTCAAAGTTTAACTCTTTGATTGAAAACTCATATTTATTCGCTTAAGAAATTCAAACTTTTTGTAGATAATTCGTCTTTTTGTCTTTAAAATTAAATAATTTCGTTTAAAATTCATTTATTTTATTTGAAATTTGTCTTTTTTGCAGATCATTAATTTTCTTGGTCGAAAATTCATCTGATTGGTTGACAATTCAACAACTTTGTTGAAAATAAATTTTTTCCGTTTAAAATTATTTATCTTTATCTGACAATGTAACTATTATAGGATTGATTAAAAATTAATCGTATATATTGGTTAAGTCTGAAAATCGTTTTTTTTTATAGAACATTAATCTTCTTGGTCAAAAAATCACCTTTTCCCTTGCAAATTTAACAATTATTTTTTAGAAAATTAATTTATTTGTTTTCGATTATGACTTGAAATATTATTTCAGTCTAAAAAATTTTTATTTTCAACCCATTTAATTTGAAATTTTTTAATTAAAAAAAGAATATTCCTTAATTATCAGCAGTAATTGACCGTTCATTTAAAACAATCCAATTACAAACAACTGTTAAAAACTATACAAATTTGAACAGAATGGTTCGAAATAGAAAGCCTTGAATTTTTAAATTATTAATGAGCTAAATTTTAAGTTCAAACGCTACAATTTTAATTTTAAAAAAGATGCAGAATTAATTTAAAACTTAAAATTATTTCAAATAATTTGAAACACGATTTAGACTTTTGCAGATTTAAAAAAAAATAAGCTTTTTGAGAATTGTACAGTATTTAGAAACAATAACAAAAATTGTTGTGATTGCTAAGAACATTGAAAATTATTTTCTAACAAATAAATTTTAAGTGAGTATTTGAAAACATTTTAAAAATTAAAAAAAAAAGAATCAGGAAGATTTTAAGGAAATTTTTTTATTTTGAAGTTATTTAAATTTTAGGAAAAAAACCTAATTAACAAAATATATCAATTTTCAACCCAAAAGTTTACTTTTTAACAAATTAAATTAATTTACTATCAAATAATTGGTGTTTTAACTAATACAATGTACAGGATGAAGTTTCAATCAAAAATTGAATAGTTCAATTTCCAGATAAAAACGATTAATTTTTAATCAATCCTAGAATATTTACATTTTCAGATGAAAAAAAAAAAATTTTCAATCGAAAAAATAAATTTTCAATAAAGTGTAATAAAGTGTAAAACCAAGAAAATTAATGATCTACAAAAAAAGACAAATCTTAAACAAAATACATGAATTTTTAAAGAAATTATTTAATTTTAAAGTAAAAAAGACGAATTATCTACAAAAAATTGAAATTTTTAAGCGAAAAATATGAGTTTTCAATGAAAGTGTTGAACTTTCAAACAAATAGTTAAATTTTCAATCACAATTAAAAAACCTTGTTAAGAAAACGTATTTTTTTCAAAGTAGTTCAACTGTTAGCGAAATAATCGACTTTTACGCCCAAGAAGATGTACAGTTCATATTTCAACCAAACAATGCCATTTTTTACCAAAAATGATACATTTTCAACCAAAAAGATTAAATTTCTACCAAACAAGGTCAATTTCCAACAAAATATGTGAACTTTCAACAAAATTATTTCATTTTATAGTCAAAAAGAGTATCATCTACAAAAAAGCTGAATTTTTAACCCAAAAATATGATTTTTCAACTAAAATTTATTTGGCGACCAAGTAGTTTAACTTTGACTTACAGTTGAAGTACTTAGTAAAAAAATTAATTTTTTCTTATTGAGGATTCATAATTATTGTTGAAAATTCAACTATTTGCCTTCAAATTAAATTTTTTGTTAAAAATTTTACTTTTTTTTAAAGTTGCATCTTTGGGCGTTAAAAGTCAACATTTTGATAGAAAGTTAAACTATTTGGTCGACAATTAAAATTTTGGTTGAAAAATCATATTTCTGGGTTAAAAATTCAGCTTTTTTGTAGATGATACTCTTTTTGATTTTAAAATTAATTAATTAATTAATTTTCTAAAAAATAATTGGTGTTTTAACTAATACGATTTACAGAATACAGTTTAACCAAAAATGGAATAGTTCAATTTCCAGATAAAAGCTGTGATAAAAAATTGAATTGAACAACGAAAAAAAACGAATTTTCAACGAAATTGTTAAATTTTCAAGGGAAAAGGTGAATTTTCGACCAAGAAAATTAATGATCTACAAAAAAAAGACAAATTTCAAACAAAATACATGAATTTTCAACAAAATTATTTAATTTTAAAGTCAAAAAGACGAATTATCTACAAAAAGTTGAATTTCTTAAGCGGAAAATATAAGTTTTGAATCAATGAGTTAAACTTTCAACCAAATAGTTAAATTTTCAACTGCAATTATAAAACCTGGTTAAAAAAAAGACTTTTTTACAAAGTAGTTCAACTTTTAGTGAAATAATTGACTTTTAAGCCCAAGAAGATGTACAGTTCATATTTTAACCAAACAATTGCATTTTTGACCAAAAATGATACATTTTTAACCAAAAAGATTAAATTTCTATTAAAAAAGGTCAATTTAATTTGAATAAATTTTTAAATTTTAAAGTCAAAACGAGTATTATCTACAAAAAGCTGAATTTTTAACCTAATTTAAATGCAAATAGTTGAATTTTCAACTATAATTATGGATCTTTAATAAATAAAAATTATTTTTTTTACTAAGTAGTTCAACTTTAAGTGAATAATCGAATTTTTCACCCAAAAATTATGATTTTAATTTTTAACAATATAGTTGCATTTACAAAAAACGACTTTGCAACCAAAAAATATTTACAGTTGATAATTCAAACGAAAAATGTAATTTTTAATCAAAAAGTATAAATTTTCCATAAAGCAATTTAATTTCCACAAAGAAAGACGAATTGTTAACAAAATATATATAATTTATATTTTATACTTGAAGTAACGTAACCTCAAAATACACGCATTAAAGAGGCGCACGAAGTATTCAAATCATGAGAAACGCCAGCCCAGCATCGAAATCTGGAAATATTAAAATCCCAATCTCTTCATTTTATTTCGAAGCAAATAGAGATACAAATAGAACCGCCGAAGTGTTCCGACAGGCAATCGTGCACCTTCGAGTTTTCAAATTCAGAAGAGGAGAAATGGGTTGCGCGCGCAACCCAGGCATTTATATCGTCTCCTACCATATTCACACGGACATAGACGTGTCATAGTATTGGACCACGTCTCGTTTCAGATCTGGGATCACTAGAACAGCTCCTCGATAAGAGGATGCACGGTATCTTCCACAGAAATGTGAAGGATCAGTCAATGTCTTGTGAGCTACCGTTTGCTTTCCTTAAATCGCCGGGATTGTAGTCTGGTACAGAGGGTTTCATTTTTACATGCCAAGACGGTGTCATTTCCACCTTAACATACCGTCGCCACATTTTGAGCCAAGACATTCCCGATGATAGCTGCAGGGCGTGCCATGCACACCCCGAGCATTTAGCTCACATACTATCTAGTTGTCCAACTCACGCGGGAACGACCTACATTCAAAGTTACAATGCGGCACTAAGAGTACTTTATTACCATCTCTGTCACTCCTACGGCATTTACCTTAATATCGCTTCTCTAAATGCTCCTAGGGAAATCGAGTCAATTGTCGAGAATGGGAAGTGCCGCATATACTGGAACTTTATATTCTCGACAATTGTTT
>NC_046666.1:94414307-94416854 GCF_010883055.1 Belonocnema kinseyi
AATGGAAAGAATTCAAGATGATGCAGAGAATTCGAAATATTCAAAGAATACAATATAGTTTTTAAATGAATATGGAGAATTGCGAGAGTTAAAAAGTATTTAAAGCAGCACATTTTTGCGAATATTGTTTTTCATTTAGACATATAGTCAGATTACAAAATTAAAAATTTTACTTTCGTTACCGACTCAGTCTGTACAAAACCGGAAGGGCGTTTCTTCTAGCAACCGCAACTGCTAGGTGGCGCTCGCATCTTATTTCGAAGTTGCTTTCTCAATATTCAAATAAATTGAAATACAGCGTTCTGTGCTAAACATTTTAAATATTAAAAATTAATATTCATCAATAATATAGCAACTTTAAATGACTAGACAGACCTGTCCAATAATAATACCTATAATTAAAAAAAAATTAGCTCGATATTTTAATTTCCCTATTTTTAAGTTGGCGGAAAAAAATAACATGAGATGGTCGGTAATACGTGATATCATAGTGTACCACACGCCCTTAAACAATTACAAACTATAGCTTCCTACAATTTGGTTATATTATACTTTTTTTCAGGATTACGTGGCACTTCGATTTTTAAGATTAAAAATTGCTAGCAATTTAAAAAAATGTTAATACAAAATTTTGTAGTTGCTAGTACTTATAATTTGTATTTGTTTTGTTTCAAATGATTCTGATAAATAAATTTTCTAATTTTCAAAGGCTATTTAAATTTTCTCGGTTTAATAGATAAATTCAACTACAAACGCCTAAAACTCCAGCCCAATCATTTACAGCTAATTAATATTAATGTTTAAATTAATTTGTGTTGATATAATATTATTATAATTATAATATCATTTATATAATATATTTATATATATATATATATTTTTTTTTTAAATATATTCTGACATTGAATATAGAAGAATTAATCGCGTGAAACATTGAAATAATTAAAATCACCAATTTCTTGCATTTCTTCAAAATGCGGAATAGTTGATAGAATATTAATATTAATACTGTTCTATGTAAAATTGAAATTATCTACCAATTTGAAACTCTTTCCATTGGATGGAAATTCTTTAGCTTGAATTATATGTTGTCTTTTAAAGGAAATAAGAACACATGCATGTAACCGATTTCACGGAAAAAAAATTTAATAATGTTGTGAATATTTGAATTTTAAAAATTGACAAAATGATCACGTGAAATGTCAAAAAATTGTCTAAGTTTTTCTTTGGTGTGTGATATTGTTTAAACTAAAAAGAAAAAGATAATTATTTGTATTCTAAATATATCTGTGTTACCTATTTATAAATATTTATATCAATAGTTTAAATGTAAAACACTTTGAAGAAATATGTGGATAATTTCTTGCAAAACACACCTTATTGTTTTCTTAACTTCAAATACTCATCATTCTTTACATGAAATGAAAATTACACGTGTGCGAAAAGTGTCAATTAAAGTTTTATACCCTTATTGGCCAGGAATTAGTCATTACCTTCCTTCCAATTTGGTAATTTAAGTTTTCAAAGTTAGTAGTTCATCATTGGATCAATTGTAGATTCTCTATTCTAATTGGATATTTTTCGGATAATACATTTTAAGAGGTATGTACTGACAACATTGCCAAAACTTTTTTTCCCGCGAAATTGGTAAAATACATATAGATATTTAATGTCTTTTTTCCTAACAGGTGTAATTAAGATTTTTAAAATTTTAATTTTATAGTAATAATAGTTACATGATATAAATTTTTAAAACTTAACCAATTCTTAAAAATTAATATATTTTCATAAAGATTTTTTCTTATATTTTACAAACTAAATAATTACTACATCTGTTTTGGGTTATAAAAAAAAATATTTCTAAGATTTTTTTTTCAAAATTATCCGCTTTCACAGTTGTATTGTTGTTTAATTTTAGTTTTGTTTCATACAAAAATGTACACTTCTTTCTGCGTACAATAAAAGATTAAATAATTTTCGTGTCACCAGTAATAGCCAATTACTGACCAATAATGGTATAAAACTTTAATTGACACGTTGCACACACGTGTAATTTGTATTACATGTAATGAATTATGAGTATTTGAATTTGAGAAAACGATAAAGTGTGTTGGCCAAAAATTATCCACATATTTTTAAAAGTGTTTTTCTTTTAAACTATTGATATAAATATTTATAGATAGTTAACAAAGTAGATTTACGAGGGTAGTTCAATAAGTCCTTAGAATGAAGTATAAAAACAATTTTTTTTGGGTAAATTTTTTTCAATTTTTCAACATAATCTCCTTGAAGCTCTATACACTTGGTCAATCGCTTTTCAAGTTTTTTTAATCCTTCAGAAAAGTGCGTTTTCGGAAGTTCCTCAAAAAAAGCACTTACAGAGGCAATGACGTCTTCGTTGTCTGGAAATCTCTGTCCACCGAGCCAATTTTTCAAGTTTGGAACTAAGAAAAAGTCACTGGGGGCTAAATCTGGTGAATACGGTGGATGTTCGACCAATTCGAATTTTAGTTCTTCAATTTTAGCCATTGAAACGAAGCATGTGTG
>NC_046666.1:94416954-94418079 GCF_010883055.1 Belonocnema kinseyi
CGCGGACAATTGTCCAGGGGGGGTCCCGAAGGAATTAACCCCCAAGCGGAGGTGTGAAAACCGTGCCGAAAGCTGAATGGCACCTGGGTGAGGTGTCTAGAATGGTGACTTTGGGATACCAGGCGACCTCTCAGAGTAAGCAGCCTTATCCTTGCATGCAGGGCTCTACAAGGATGGACGAACCCCTTTCCCTAGCTTCTCGTGGGAACAACAATGACAACACCAAACATAGTTGTAGTAAGTGCGGTTCAAAACAACAGAACGCGCAGGACTCCCGACAATGGGTCGGCCAACAATGCCGACCAATCTAGAGCTGGGGGAGCCAATCAAAATGGATTCAATGCGATGGATCGGCGGGATCTCGTGACCTTTTGGTGGACGGAGCGACTGAATCACGACTTGCTAAACTGCTACGATGCGAGTGTGGCCCGTGAACGGGGTTACATGGCACGGCTGCATGCTCTGTGGTGCGAGAAACACCCGGAGCTATCGCACTTTTCGCAGCAACGTCTGCGAAACCATGCTGAACTACTCCGTAAAAGGGGCTATGTAAGAACGCCTACTCTACCACAGCTAGAACAAGCCGGCAGCAAAGAAAGAGAGGCGACACTAAGACCAACCGCAGGCAGGCATTCAATAGATGAAGAGTGATGCTTTACGATCCGTAGAAACATCAACACCAAGGATTCACTCAAGGCTAAAGATTTGCCTGAAATGGATGACGAGCTTCGTGGACAATTTTCCGGTGAATCCGACCTCTGGCCTATCAATTATTGTGTGTATAATGCAGCGAGAGCTTTGGCCGATGCGAACCGTAAAACAAAACCAACGGCTGATCATAAGACCAAAAGACGAATGCATCAACTTGCCATAAAGATAGGCTGGGCAAGACAGTACGCGTCCCGCATTCAATGTGTGATTGACTACATCACATCTGGCAGAAATTTTACCGCCAAGGTACGAAAGTTCGCGCGCGAACTCCGGACCCGTTATCACACACTTAACAAGTCAAAGCTGCTGACAATAAGGCAGCATATTGTTGAGAGAATACGGATACTATCTGACGCTAAGAGAAGTCTAGAGCGGAGGGAGAGATGGGTCAGAGAAAATCAACAGTTTCTCTCT
>NC_046666.1:94418179-94419183 GCF_010883055.1 Belonocnema kinseyi
TCGTCCATGGAACTACTCCAAATGAATAGAGTAGTACCGGGACGGCAAGGATGTTCGTTGCAAATACTTTGTTCCTCGCCGACAGTTCGGAAGACCAAATCTTTCGGATGAGACGTTTGTATCTGCTTCGGAGAGTATCCTTTATAGATGTAACATCCTGAATGCGGCTCTGTGGCACACCCAGGTATGTATAAGTCTCTCCAGCGTAAAGGTGTCGTATGGCGCTTCTATCAACGAGCTCAGGATCTTCAGGGATGCCATTAAGTTTTCCTCGCTTTAAATAAACTTTGGCGCATTTGTCTAACCCAGATTCCATTCCAATTTCCTTAGTATATCGTTCGACAATCCCCAGAGCTAAATGCAGTTGCTCTCTGTTTTTAGCATAGATCTTCAGATCGTCCATGTAAAATACATGAGTGACCTTGTACTTTCGATCTGCAGGTTTGCCGCACAAGTACCCGTCGGAATGGCGTAGTGCTAGAGATAGTGGCAATAATGTAAGGCAAAAGAGGAGTGGGCTCATGGTGTTGCCCTGAAAGACACCTCTCTGAAACGTGACCTTGTTAGTTGTCAGACGATTTTCGCCAGATGAGATAGTAAATCTGGTTTTCCAAAGCGGCATCAATCTCTCTATTCACCCAACTATTTGCGGATGAACCTTTAAGATTTCCAAAAGACAGATGATAAGTCTATGGGATGTAGAATCGAAAGCTTTCCGATAATCAATCCAGGCCATCGATAGGTCACGCTGGTAGAATGCTGCATCTTTGTAGACACATCTATCGATGAGCAGGTTCTCCCGACATCTGGCTACGCCTTTCTTTGAGCCTCGTTGTTCATACATTTCTTGCCACACAGGTTCAATTGCCCGAACAATCCCATCATTTACGATAGCTGTGAACATCTTATAAAGCGTGTTCAGACAAGTTACTGGCCTGTAGTTCTTCGGGTCAGCTAAGTTGCCTATTTTCGGCAGGAGTATTGTGCGCCCTTCCACCAACCAC
>NC_046666.1:94419283-94427726 GCF_010883055.1 Belonocnema kinseyi
TCATCCTCACAATGAAAGCAAGCGATTTCAGAGCAGAAATATACGTTGAAGCCGAATAACCCTTAATGTCGAGTATTTGTTAATACAATTTGATTATAACAACTAACTATGCAAGTGAAGAATTTTTTTATATTTCTTATATCCAATGTGCACTAAATTCAAGGGACGAGAAGTATAAGAAAAATTTTGTCTAGAAGATAATAAATGAAATTAGAAAAATCGACATTTTTTTCGATGTTTCCATTAAAATAAAAATTAAATAAACAAAAAAATAAAAACTCTACTCTCACCAATTTCTGAAAAATGTAGTTCTGAATTTTTCAAAAAAAAATTCTAAAGTCGGTGCATAATTGCGTTCCAAATGTCATTTTAAACCTCGTTTTCCGATTTTACACCACTGTGCGTCGTTACCACCTAAACACAACTTTGTATATAAATAAAGTTTTGTAGAATTTTTTAATAGAAATAGAGTCTCTGATTTTTAATTTCCTCGAAATTTCCCGCTACGATTTTTGGGCTTCAACCCTTAACGTCAAAAGTCGATGCACGTGCATACAACTTCGTCAAAAAATAAATTTTTCTAGAATTTTTCAAAGGAAATAGAGTCTCTGATTTTGAGGTTCGTCGACGATACATGCTATGACTTTTGGGTTTCAACCCGCATCGTACAAAATGAACCCCTCTCTGCCATGTAGATACAACTTTTTCAAAAAATAAATTTTTCTAGAATTTTCAAATGGAAATAGAGTCTCTAATTTTTGGGCTCCTCTAAAATAACCGCTACGATTTTTAAGCTGCAACACTTAAAGTTAAGAATCAACCCATTCTTGCACGTAAATACCATTCGTTTTAAATAACTTTTTTCAGAATTTCACGATGAAAATAGAGTCTCTGATACTTGTTGTCTTAAAAAATACCCGCAACGATTTTTGGGCTTTAAACCTTAATGTCAAAAATCAACCCCTCTCTACCATGTAGATACAACTTTGGCAAAAAGTAAATTTTGGAAAATTTTTCAATGGAAATAAAGTTTCTGATTTTTGGGCTCCTCGAAAATACCTGATACGATTTTTTGACTTCAACCCTTAACCACAAAAATCAAACCACGTAGATACAACTTTGTCAAAAAATAAATTTTTCTACAATTTTTCAATGGAAATAATGTTTCTGTTTTTTTTTGGCGTCTCAAAACTACCCACTGCGGTTTTTGGGCTTAAACCCTTAACCTTTAATATCGGGTCTGTACGACGTACATACAACTTTGTCAGGAAATACATGTTTTGAGAATTTTTAAATGAAAATAGTCTCTTATTTTTGGACTCGATAAATATAGATGCTACGATTTTTGGGCTTAAACCCTAAGCGTCAAAAATCAATGCACATACATAAAACTTTGTTAAAAAATAAATTTTTCTAGAATTTTTCAATGGAAATAGAGTCTCTGATTTTCGGGCTCCTTAAAAATAGCCAATTCGATTTTTGGGTTTAAGCCTTAAACGTCAAAAATCAACCCACGTACATAAAACTTTGTCAAAAAATAAATTTTTCTAGAATCTTTCAAAGGAAAAAATGTCTCTGATTTTGAGGTTCCTCCAAAATGCCCACTACCATTTTTGGGCTTGAACCCTCAAAGCTAAAAATGAACCCCTCTCTTCCACGTAGATACAACTTTTTCAAAAAATAAATTTTCTAGAATTTTCAACTGGAAATAGAGTCTCTGATTTTTGGGCTCCTCGAAAGTACCCGCTACGATTTTTAGGCTTCAACCCTTAACCACAAAAATCAACCCACGTAGATACAACTTTGTCAAAAAATAAATTTTTCTAGAATTTGTCAATGGAAATAAAGTCTGTGTTTTTTCAGCATCTCAAAACTACCCGATACGATTTTTGGATTTTAACCCTCAATGTAAAAAATCGGGTCTCTGCCACGCACATACAACTTTGTCAAAAAATAAATTTTTTTGGAATTTTTCAAAGGAAATAGGGTCTCTGGTGTTTGGGCTCCTTAAAAATAGCCGGTACGATTTTTTGGGCTTAAACCCTTAAAGTCAAAAATCAACCCCTCTCTACCGGATGAAAACAGCTTTGTTTACAAATTCTTGTAGAATTTTGTTTTTGGACTCCTCGAAAATACACGCTGCGATTTTTGGGCTTCAACCCTTATCGTCAAAAATCAACCCACGTACATACAACTTTGTCAAATAATAAATTTTTTCTAGCATTTTTCAAAGAAAAGAAAGTCTCTGATTTTGAGGATCCTCGAAAATACACACTACGATTTTTGGGCTTTAACCCTTAACGTCAAAAATCAATGCACATACATACAACTTTGTCAAAAAATCAATTTTTCTAGAATTTTTCAAAGGAAATAGAGTCTCTGATTTTGAGGTTCCTCGAAAGTATCCGCTACGCTTTTTGGGCTTCAACCCTTAACGTCAAAAATCAACCCACGTGCATAAAACTTTGTCAAAATATAAATTTTTCTATAATTTTTCAAAGGAAATAAGGTCTCTGTTTTTGAGGTTCCTCGAAAATTCCCGCTACGATTTTTGGGCTTAAACCCTTAACGTAAAGACAATCGGGTCTCTACCACATACATACAACTTTGTCAAAAAATAAATATTTTAGAATTTTTCAATGGAAATGGAGTCTCTGATTTTTGGGTTCCTTAAAAACATCCGCTACGATTTTTGGGCGCAAACCCTTAACGTCAAAAATGAACCCCTCTCTTCCAAGTAGATACAATTTTTTTTAAATAACTTTTTTCAGAATTTCACCATGGAAATAGAGTTTCTGATATTTGTTCTCCTTAAAAATACCCGCTACGAATTTTGGGATTCAACCCTTAATGTCAAAAATCAATCCCTCTCTACGACGTAGATACAACTTTGTCAAAAAATAAATTTTTTTAGAATTTTTCAATCGAAATAAAGTCTCTGATTTTTGGGCTCCTCAAAAATACCCTCTACGATTTTTGGGCTTAAACCCTCAACGTCAAAAATCGGCTATCAACCACGTACATACCACTTTGTCAAAAAGTAAATTTTTTAATAATTTTGCAATGGAAACTGAGTCTCTGATTTTTGGTCTCCTTAGAAATAACCGCTACGATTTTTGGGCTTAAACCCTTAACGTCATAAATCAACCCCTCTCCACCACGCAAACACAACTTTGTCTATATATAAATTTTTGTAGAATTCTTGAATGAAAATAAAGTCTCTGATTTTTGGGATGCTCGAAAATACCCGCTACGACTTTTGGGCTTCAACCCTTAACATCGAAAATCAACCCCTCTACCACGGACATAATACTTTGTCAAAAAATAAATTTTTGTTGAATTTTTAATAGAAATAAAGTCTCTGATTTTTGGGCTCTTCGAAAATAACTGCTACGATTTTCGGGCTTTAAGCCTTAACGTCAAAAATGAACCCCTCTTAGCCACGAAGATATAACTTTTTCAAAAAATAAATTTACTGCGAATTTTACTATTTCCTTTGACCACCACGTCTTTATATCTAAACACTACTTCCTTCATTTCTTTTTTTCGGACGACCTCGTGTTTCCGTATAATCCGACACTACAATTTTTGAGAAGAAAAATAAAAAAAAGGGAAATAAATGAAACGCAGATACCGAAAAGACGCTCTGAATCGGTCGGAGGATCCAGACAAACTTGTTTATTCTCTCTTTAAATTTTTAATACAGAATATAAAAAGGCGAAGATGAAAATGCATAACACATAATGCATATACAAAATAACGCATAAAATAATGGAGAGCTCGCATGACAATAACAAACCCGCACGTGTAGTCCACTTTCGAAGAAATTTGAACTATTACATTCTCATTCACGAGAGTATAAAGGAATCACCCAAATTTTCGATCTCTGGTTTTTAACGGATCACGTTTCATCTCTTGAAGAGTCGAAAATCGTAGAAATTTTAAAGTGGGCGTTCGGTTGGTTGAGGGTCAGTTCAAGTATTGCTTAATACACCTGGGGGGAGGGGGCGGTCGTCTATAGGGCAACGAAAATTTTTGATTTGCATACACTTACTATATAAAAAGCGTTACGTATGGTGGGAAGGTGGGTAAACAATATCTGAAAATAGCTTTAAATAATATTTAAACAGGTCTCTAACCGAGAAACCGAAAAATGACCGGCAACTCTACGGGACAGGGCAAACCCGGGAAATGACAGTAAATTTATTGTTTGTCGAAAATTATATAAACTTTAGAAAAAAAAATTTCCAAATTTAGTTCAACAGCTTTCTGAATAATAAATCTAATTTTTATATTTTTCAGCTATATCATTCACTTTTTACAATGCTTACATATTTTGCTTACAAACATTCCTTTTTGGATTTTAATTTTAAAACGTACATTTTTCATTGTCAAAGAATTTTGACATTTACCTTTAGATACGTGAAAAATAAGTATAAATCATAAAGATTTTAAGATTATATTATAAAATAAGGATTAACAAGTAGATAATAATTGATATTACAATACGATTTGGAATAAAAAATCATAGATCTTATTGAATCTACAAAATTCTCAAAAAGTTTGCTTTTTGACAAAGTCATATCTACGTGGTAGGGAGAGCTTGATTTTTGTCGTTGAGGGTTATAGCCCAAGAATCGTAGTGGGTATTTTAAAGGAGCCCAAAAATCAGAGACTCTATTCAAGCTCTAAAATTTAATAAAAGTTATTTTTTGACAATTTCATATCTGCGTGTTACAAAGGGGTTAATTTTTTGCTGTAATGGTTGGAGCCCAAAAATCGAAGTGGGAATTTTCCGGGAGCTCAAAAAAGCCCAAATATATCCCGTTAATAAATTACTGAAAATTTTTAATTTTTTGAAGGGGTTTGCTTTTGGAAATTAAGAGTTGGTTTGGGGAAATTATTTTTTCGGATTTCAAGAGCCCAAAAAAAGCCCAAAATTCTGGTGTAATTTAATTTTTATTTCTTAGTATTATAAAAGTCTCCTTTCCCTATTTTGATCTGCATTTCAAAGAAATTGAAGAAATTGGCGATTTTCACGATTTGAATACTTCGCGCGCCTCTTTATATGCGTATATTTTGAGGTTACGTTATTTCAAGTATAAAATACAAATGATATAAATATTCATACTATTATAATAAATATATACATATATTATTAATGATAATATTATAAATAGGTTATATTATAATAGTCTTATTTATATCTTGATCCGCATTTGACAGAAATGAAAGAAATTGGCGATTTTATTGTGTTTATATTGTGTTTATTATATTGTATACTTTATAATGTGTATATTATTTTACATATAATGAAAATAAATTATATAATTAAGTATGTGATATTATAATATTATATATAATAGGGCAACATGGGAGGACCGTATAAAAACAGATATAGAAGGCGCCTGGACGATGTTACGAGATATCCTTGTTAGATGTACAATCGAAGTGTGTGGTACGGCAGTTGTAGAAAGAATTTCTGATGATGCGCGGTGAAATGATGAAATTCAGCCTGCCCAAAAAGCAAAGAGAGAAGCGTACAAGAGAACTTTGAACATCGCATGTCTTAGCAATGAGGAAAGAATAGACGTAGAAATGATTATAGACACGAAAACAGGATACTCAAACGATTATTTAGTGAACGTAAAGATACAATTAGAGCAGAAGAACAGATGAAAATACAAAACTACTTTGAAGGAAGCAAGAAACTACTTTACAAAAAATGAAAGGAAACAAAAGTACAGAGTTTGTCAACATGAGAAATAGTAGGCGGGAAATGGTATATGATGTAGACGGAATACTAAAGGGCTTTCAGAGACTATTTTAGGAGACAATTCGGAGATGAAGCTATAGGACACCACAACTGCGATGTTGAACACGATGAGATAGAAAACTCAATTGAGAAAGTCTGTGTCACTGAGTTTAGGGATATAATTAAGAACTTGAAAAACGGTACGGCTGCCGGGGTAGACAGTATTAACGCTGAAATGCTTAAACACGGTGTGGCGAGTGCATACCACATAGACGGTGCGATTTGATAAATTTATGTTTCGAGATGGGAGACGTCCCAGCCGATTGGAGAAAATTGATTATCGTACGTATATACAAGAGAAACAGGGATAAAAGCGACTGCAATAATTATAGACAGATTAGCTTATGAAGTACCGTAAGTAAAATATACTGAAAAATACTTATTCGTAGGGTAATAAAAATAACAGAAGCAAAAATTTGGGAAGTCCAAGGTGGGTTTATGCCAGGATGGTCATGTACGGATCAAATATTTAGCTTAAGACAAATAACAGAAAAAAGTTGAGAGTAGGAAAAAAAGTTTTCTGTGCATTTGTTGACCTAGAAAAAGCTTTTGACAGAGTAGATAGAAGTAAATTTTGGGAAGACCTGAAAGAGTATGGAGTCAATGGATGGCTCCTACAAGCTATAAAAACAATATATAGAGGTAACAAAGCGAGTGTAAGAGTGAATGGGAAATTGAGTGACTGTTTCGATATTATTCAAGGAGGTAGACAAGGATGCGTTAGGTCTTCATGGTTATTTATATTATTTATGGACAAGTGTTAAAGAATGGCTCTCTTGGACGAAGAGGGCGTGAATCTCGAAACAGTAAGGGTACGTGGGTTAGCGTTCGCAGATAATAAGGTTGTTATGGTAGAGTTTATCGAACACTTACAAAGAATGTTGAATAAACTAGATGCAAGCATGAAGAGTGTGGGCCTCAAAATTAACGCAAATAAAACAAAAACTGTGGTGTTCGAAGGAAAGAGTAAGAAAACACTATGCAATATTTTATTAAATGATGAGAGAATTGAACAAGTTGATAAGTTCGTATACCTTGGTAGCTTATTTACTAAGGACGGGAAGATAGATGAGGAATTAGATAGACGCATAAACGAAGGTAGGAAGGTTATTGGTAGAGCAGGTCCCGTTATCAGAAGTAAAAATATATCAAATAAAGCTAAAATGGCAATACATAATTCTATATTTGTACTGACTGTACTATACGGTAGCGAGACATTTACTTATCAAGAAAAAGATAAGAGTAAAATTATCGCAATTGACATGAGATTCGTGCGCATAATAAGCGGGAAAACTCTGATGGCCAAAGTAAGTAACGAGATAATTCTAAAAGAATGTGTTGCAGAAGAGACGCTAGTAGACACATGAAAAATAAATCGGTTAAGATGGTTCGGACATGTTGAGAGAATGCCAAATGAACGACTAACGAAACAAGTGTATCAAGGTAAGCTAAATGGCAGCGTGCCCAGAGGTAGACCGCGACAAGAATGGTAGGAATGTGTGAATGAAACCCTAGTTAGAAGAGACGTAAGAAGCCACAGAAACATGAGAGCCTGCATGAAAAAATGCATGGACATAAAAGAAGCTAGAGAAGTATGCCAGGACAGGAAAGTATGGCTGCAAATAGTTAATAAAAAGAGTGTCAGTAGAGTGACTGACGCCTGAAACAAAAGACCTTGGCCACTAATGGACCCAAGTGGGTAACCTTATATAACGAATTCGTGAGGATCTTCGCTTGGGGTGATTGCTACAGAGATTGATCAGCAACCTAGGGCGGAGCAGTGTTACGGAACGAACGTGTTATTTCAATAAATAACACGAGAATTCTGAATCAATCTGAAAATTCTCTAGCCCTTCCATACACTAATCCTTTCCCCTACAGAGTGAGTCACGCCTACCCTGAAAGGGAAATGGCCTAATGGTGTAATAATAATAATAATATATACAATAGAATAGAATTTATACTCTTCATTGTATACAGTTACAAATTTTTACAATAGTTTTTTTTTCCTTCTTAAATTTTCAATTAAAACGAAGCTACATATTTTCTTTCTTAAAATTTTTACCTGAAAAGATAATCAAATCATTAAATCATTACATATTTCTGTGTCTATTTTACAGTTCCTCTTGTCATTAGGCTATATTTTATTAATATTAATATTAATTAGCTGTAAATGATTGCGCTGGAGTTTTTAAGCGTTTGATGTTGGATTTATCTATTAAACCAAAAAAGTTTAAATAGCCTCCGGACTTTCGAAAATATAAAATTTGTTTATGGAAATCATTTGGAATTAAACAATTACAAACTATAGCTTATTAGAATTTGGTTATATTATACTTTTTTCAGGATTACTTGGGACTTCGATTTTTAAGATTTACAATTGCTAGCAGTTTAAAAAAGTGCTTATACAAAATTTTGTACTTGTTAGTACTTATAATTTGTAACTGTTTTACTTCAAATGATTCTGATACATAAGTTTTCTAATTTTCAAAGGCTATTTAAATTTTTGCGATTTAACAGATAAATTCAACTTCACACAATTGAAACTCCAGCACAACCATTTACAGGTAATTAATATTAATGTTAATACTAATATATGGTGTTATAATATTATTATAATTATAATAT
>NC_046666.1:94427826-94429204 GCF_010883055.1 Belonocnema kinseyi
AACCGATTAATTTTTGTTTAAAAACGTCCAAAATGTGAATTTGTTTACATAATTTGTTTATAAAATGAACGAATATTTATGGGTGGCAAATTTTTTTTCGAAGGAATCACTGCCAACATAATTGCAATACAATAGGAAGAAAAAACGGTTCCTTTTCGCCTAAAAACGGCCAAAATGTGCATTTGTTTATATAATTTGCTTATAAATAAACAAATATTGATAGGTGGCAAATTTTTTTCAGAAAACATTACCGGCAACATAATTGCAACAAGGTAGAAAGAAAAAACAGTTTCTTTTCGCCTAAAAACGGCCAAAATGTGAATTTGTTTATAAAATAAACAAATAGCATTTAATGTTAAATTTAAATATTCACGTATCATCCTCACAATGAAAGCAAGCGATTTCAGAGCAGAAATATACGTTGAAGCCGAATAACCCTTAATGTCAAGTATTTGTTAATACAATTTGTTTATAACAATTAACTATGCAAGCTAAGAATTTTTTTATATTTCTTATACCCCTGTGCACTAAATTCAAGGAACGAGAAGTATAAGAAAAATTTTGTCTAGAAGATAAAAAATAAAATTAGAAAAATCGACATTTTTTTCGATGTCTGCATTAAAATAAAAATTAAATAAACAAAAAAATAAAAAATCTACTCTCACCATTTTCTGAAAAATTTAGTTCTGAATTTAAAAAAAAAAATTCTAAAATCGGTGCATAATTGCGTTCTAAATGTCATTTTGAACCTCGTTTTCCGATTTCACCCCACTGTGCGACGGGTTGATTTTTGACTTTAAGGTTTTAAGCCCAAAAATCGTAGCGGCTATTTTTAAGGAGCCCAAAAACCAGAGACTCCATTTCCATTGAAAAATTCTAAAAAAATTAATTTTTTTACAAAGTTGTATATGCATTGTAGAGACCCGAATTTTGACGCCAAGTGTTAAAATCCAAAAATCGTAGCGGGTATTTTTCAGAAGATCAAAAATCAGAGACGTTAAGGGTTTAAGCCCAAAAATCGTTAGGGTTATTTTTGAGGGGCCCAAAAATCAAAGACTTTATTTCCATTGAAAAATTCAAAAAAAAATTATTTTTTGACAAATTTGTATCTACGTGGGCTCATTTTAGACGTTAAGGGTTGAAGCCCAAAAATCGTAGCGGGTATTTTCGAGGAATCTCGAAATCAGACTCTATTTCCATTAAAAAAATTCTAAAAAATCTTATTTTCGACAAAGTTATATGTACGTGCATTGATTTTTGTGGTTAAGGGTTGAAGCCCAAAAATCGTAGCGGGTATTTTCGAGGAGCCCAAAAATTAGAGACTCTATTTCCATTTGAATATTCTAGAAATATTTATATTTTGAAAAAGTTGTATGTA
>NC_046666.1:94429304-94438714 GCF_010883055.1 Belonocnema kinseyi
GTAGAGACCTGATTTTTGACGTTATGGGTTTAAGCTCAAAAGTCGTATCGGGTAGTTTCGAGAAGCCCAAAAATCGGATACTTTATTTCTAATGAAAAATTAGAGAAAAATTTTTTTTTTTGACAAAGTTGTATCTACGTGGGTTGATTTTTGAGGTTAAGGGTTGAAACCCAAAAATCGTAGCGGGTATTTTCGAGGAGCCCAAAAATCAGAGGATTTATTTCCATTGAAAAATTCTAAAAAAATTTGTTTTCGACAAAGTTGTATCTATGTGGGTTGATTTTTGACGATAAAGATTGAAGCCCAAAAATCGTATCGGGTATTTTCGAGGAATCCAAGAATCAGAGACTCTATTTCCATTGTGAAATTCTGAAAAAAGTTATTCAAAAAAAATTTCATCCACCTGACAGAAAGAGGTTGATCTTTGACGTTAAGGTTTAAAGCCCAAAAATCGTAGCGGGTATTTTCGAGGAACCCAAAAATCAGAGAGTTTATTCACATTGAAAAATTCTAGAAAAATTTATTTTCTGACAAAGTTGTATCTACGTGGGTTGATTTTTGACGATGAGGATTGAAACACAAAAATTGTAGTGGCTATTTTTAAGGAGCCCAAAAGTCAGAGACTCTATTTCCATTGAAAAATTCTAAAAAAATTTATTTTTTGATAAAGTTGTACCTACGTGAGTAATTTTTGACGTTTAGCGTTCAAGCCCAAAAATAGTAGCGGCTATTTTTATGGAGCCAAAAGTCAGAGACTCTATTTCCATTGAAAAATTTTAAACAAATAAATTTTTTAATAAATTTGAATGTACTTGGTAGAGACCCGCTTTTTGACGTTAAGGGTTGTAGTCCAAAAATCGTGGAGGGTATTTACGAGGAGCCAAAGAATCATAGACCTTATTTCTATTAAAAAATTCTACAAAAATTTATTTTTTGACAAATATGTATATACGTGGCAGAGAGGGGTGAATTTTTTATATTGAGGATTGAAACCAAAAAGTCGAAGCAGGAATTTTCGAGGAACGTCAAAACCAGAGACTATATTTCCTTTGAAAAATTCTACAAAAATTAACTTTTTGATAAGGTTGTATGTACGCGGGTTGATTTTTGACGTTAAAGGTTGTAGTCCAAAAATCGTGGCATGTATTTTCGAGGAGTCCAAAAATCAGAGACTCTATTTCCACTAAAAAATTCTACATAAATTTATTTGTAGACAAAGTTGTATCTACGTGGCAGAGACGGGTTCATTTTTGACGTTGAGGGTTGAAGCCCAAAAATCGTAGCGGGTATTTTCGAGGAACCTCAAAATCAGAGACTCTATTTCCTTTCAACAATTTAAAAAAAATTTATTTTATGACAAATTTGTATTTACCTGGCAGGGAGGGGTTGAATTTTGACGCTAAGGGTTTGCACCCGAAAATCGTAGCAGGTATTTTTAAGGAACCAAAAAATCAGAGACTCTATTTCCATTGAAAAATTCAAGAAAAATTTATTTTTTGACAAAGTTTTATCTACGTGGGTCGATTTTTGAAGTTCAGTGCTTAGGCCCAAAAATTGTAGCGGCTATTTCTAAGGAGCCGAAAAATCAGAGACTCTAATTCCATCGTAAAATTCTGAAAAAAGTTATTTATAAAAATTGTACTTTCGTGGCAGGAAGGGGTTGATTTTTGACGTTAAGTGTTGAAGCCCAAAAATCATAGGGGGTAGTTTCGAGGACTAAAAAAATCAGAGACTTTATTTCTATTGAAAAATTCTCAAAAAATTTATTTTTTGACAAAGTTGTATCTACGTGGGTTGATTTTTGGAGGTTAAGGGTTGAAGCCCAGAAATCGTAGCGGGTATTTTCGAGGAGCCCAAACATCATAGACTTTATTTCTATTAAAAAATTCTACAAAAATTTATTTTTGGACAAAGTGGTATCTAAGTGGTAGAGACCCGATTTTTAAGTTTAAGGGTTTAAGCCCGAAAATCGTACCGGGTACTTTCGAGGAGCCCAAAAATCAGAGACTCTATTTCCACTGAAAAATTCTAGAAAAATTTATTTTTTGACAAAGTTGTATCTACGTGGTTTGATTTTTGACGTTTAGGGTTTAAGCCCAAAAATCGTAACGGCTATTTTTAAGGAGCCCAAAAAACATAGACTCTATTTCCATTGAAATATTATAAAACAATGTATTTTTTGACAAAGTTGTATGTACGTAGTAGAGATCCGATTTTTGACGTTAAATCTATAAGCCCAAAAATCGTAGCGGGTATTTTCAAGGAACCTCAAAATCAGAGACTTTATTTTCTTTGAAAAATTCTAGAAAATTTTATATTTTGACAAACTTTATGTACGTGGGTTGATTTTTGACGTTCAGGGTTGAAGCCTAAAAATCGTAGCGGGTACTTTCGCGCAACCTCAAAATCGGAGACTATATTTCCTTTGAAAAATTCTAGAAAAATTTATTTTTTTACATGTACGTGGGTTGATTTTTGAGGTTCAGTGTTTCAGACACAAAAAGCGTAGCGGGTATTTTTGAGGTGCCCGAAATCAGAGACTTCATTTCCATTGAAAAATTCTAAGAAAATTTATTTTTTGACAAAGTTGTATCTAAGTGGTTTGATTTTTGACGTTAAGGATTGAAGCCCAAAAATCGTATCGGGTATTTTCGAGGAATCCAAAAATCAGAGACTATTGGCATTAAAGAATTCTACAAAAATTTATTTGTATACAAAGTTGTGTTAACGTGGTAGAGAGGGGTTGATTTTTGACTTTAAGTATTGAAGCCCAAAAATCGAGCGGCTATTTTTAAGGAGCCCGAAAATCAGAGACTCTATTTCCAGTGAAATTTTCTAAAAAAATTTATTTTTTGACGAAGTTGTATGTGCGTGGTAGAGACCTGATTTTTGACCTTAAGGGTTAAAGCCCAAAAATCGTATCGGGTATTTTTGATCAGACCAAAAATCAGGGACTCTATTTCCATTGAAAAATTCCAAAAAAATGTATTTTGTGACAAAGTTGTATTTACGTGGGTTGATTTTTGACTTTAAGAGTTGAAGCCCAAAAATCGTGGCGTGTATTTTTGAAGAGTCCAAGAATCAGATACTCTATTTCCATTGAAAAATTCTACAAAAATTTGGTTGTAAGGATTGGAGCCCGAAAATCGATGTGAGTATTTTCTGGGAGGCCAAAAAAGCCCAAAAATATCCCGTGAATAAATTACTGAAAATTTTCCATTTTTTGAAGAGGGTTGATTTTGGAAGTTAAGGGTTGGTTTGGGAAAATTTTTTTTTGTGGATTTCAAGAGCCCAAAAAAGCCCAAAATTGTGGCGTGATTGAATTTATATTATTTAGTGATTTAAATAAGTAGAGGTGCTGGGATAATGTTCGTATTGCCGCATTTTAGACAGATGAAAAAATCGCTCATTCAAAATAATAGAATAATCTTCACTTTTGCGCTGAAATCTGAAAATATTAATTTTTCTCTATTCTACTCTTATTACCGGGGTAATATAATATAATTATACAATTAACATTAATAAGATATATACTAGTATTAATATAATATTCTACCCCTGAAAAAAATAACCTCAAAATCGAAGCATCGAAACCTGAAAACATTCAAATACTAATTTCTTGATTTTATTTTAAAGCAGATCGAAATATAAATAGAACCGCCGAAGTTTTCCGACCGGAAATCGTGCACCTTTGAGTTTTCAAATTCAGAAGAGGAGAAATGGGTTGCGCGCGCAACCCAGTCATTTATATTGTCTCCAACTTTATTCACATGGACATAGATCTGTGATAGTATTGAACTACGTCTCGTTTCAGATCTGGAACCACTAGATGTTCGACGTCACAACAGCTCACTCTCATAGAAACAGTCACTGAACAGCCCACTCCCATAGAAAAGTGGTGAACGGATTATAGTAATTGCTCCGTATCCTAGGTGGCGCTCGTGTGAATTCAAAATTCGAAATGAACTTGAGCAGACGATAGAAGTTCTATCGTCTGCTCACGTTTGCTTAAGTTCACTGTAGCTGCAAGAATTATAGTTTTTTTGCGTGATGAACTTGGATTCACAATGGATTTTCACCGATAACACAAACTAAAAATGGAACCAAATCAAATCGATCATCGATTAAATGCGATAAAATGTTAGTCTGTTGGAATCGTTCTGATAGAACGAACAATCAAATGTTAAAGTCTGTTGGAATCTTTTTATGATAGATCGGTTGCAACAGACTTAAACATTTCATTGCATTTGATCGATGATAGATTTTATTTTGTTCAATTTTTGGTTTGTTTTATTTGTTATTATTATTCATGTATTTATTTCAGAAAGAGAAGTCAACATAACCTACAAATTAGGTGAGAAGGGAGGGGGGTCGTTGCTGTAGACAATAGTTCTTGCTACGTCCCCTAGGTGGCGCTGATCTCACATTTTGCCATAATCTATAAGTACCCCCCAAATACATTAGAGTGGGCACACCGTACAACAGCTGAGCGAGACGCGTCGTAAAGTCATCCCACCTATCTGTTTCTTAATTTTTTGAGTAGATACTCTGTTCAACGAGAGAATAATTAGATCATGGAATAACCTACAGACGCGCATATTTACTTATTTTGACGGAGATACTGTCAAAGAAGGATTTGTCCGGGTGAAAGTGTCAAATATTGGATTAGGGACTCAGCTTTTTGTGACGTTCAGGGCGCGTATGTAAGTTTCTAAAAAAGTCTTCCATAATTGCGCACAGTGGACGTAATTAAAAGAATTAAACAAATCATAATATATTTAATAATCAGTATATATAAAAAAGTGTCCTTTACTTCAAAGAAACTGTTTTCTGAGCATAATTTGATTTATAATACATACTTTGTTTAGGTTATATTGAGCACTTCTTTTAAATTTATAAAGTGACTTGATGTAATCCCACAGTCTGGCTACATTCTACTTTTAAGATCATGCAGCAGCTTGATGTTAGACTACCGTCTAGCTAACAACTAGCTTCTAAACCACTCTTGGTTTCGATTCAAGACTTTTTTCTGTGTAAAAGGAACACTTTCTAGGGGTCCAACCATTTTAAAGGAAAAAATAAAGATTTTTTCTAGGCCACTATAATAAGTATAGAACAATTACGCGAGTTAATTATGAATAAATTTTTCTCTGTCCTTTTAAATGTATAAACGTCTAGGAACGGTATAATTTTCATATTTAAAATCAAATAATGTTTCTTAATTTATGAAAGTAACTGTATAGAAAAACAAGAAATTTTCTAATGGTACAAGCTTTTAGGAAAGTTATAATTACCACTGAAAAAATGTAACATGTAGCATTTGTAACATATTCATATTTTCCATCAAATATATTCAGGAAGAAATTCTATTCGAACCTTCTGAAAAATGTGCAATTGAGGCTCCAGATGCAAAAAGAAGATATATAATTATTTTGCTGGAGTGGAGAAGCCCTTGAGCACTTCAAAATAAAATCTCGAATTCCAATTTTTAAGATATATATTTACAATAGAAATTTAATGCCGCATCTTTTTTTCCTCATAAAAAAGTTGTAACTTTTTTATTTTTCGAATTATTCACGAAAAGCTAATTTTTTCTCGGATTAAAATATTTTGAATTTTTTCGCTTCAACTCTCAACGAAATGGGAAGTTTTCAATATTTTTTAATAAAACTGATCAAAAATATGCATTATCATATTCCGCGACGGATGGCGTCAACGAAAGTTCAAAATGTTTATTATAAAAATTGTTAATAATTTTTTTCCGAGACGTTGCATAAATCATGCACAAACAACTTGCAACGTTTCGGGAGTCGAGCGAATTTTGAGCAAGCGAAAACTGTCCGTGAGAAAGTTGTTCAGGAGGGTTCAACGAAGTTTTCTAGAAATTCTTCGATCAATTGGAATTGCATGTAACAAACTGTTGATGTTTTAATTTGCTGGCGCAATGGATTTTCTCCCGTGTAGACTACGGCCCGACCGGTTGCGTTAGGTACAAGTGTGTCTCACAGCCAGCTGATTTTTTGTGATTAAAAACACAGTAAATATAAAAATTATCGTTCATTAAGCATAAAAAGTGTTTCTCCATGTATAAATTGATATTTTGGCGCTAAGAATAATAATTATGTTTACAACTCTCCGTATTGAAAAATAATTAAACAGATTTTTCAAAGAAATAATGTCTTCCAATTTATAAAATTCAATAAGTTTCCTTTTTTCTTCAAACGATATTCATTTCACCAAAATGTTTCTAATGTTAGAAACAAAACATTAGTTTGTTCACGGAAAATATAAATTTTGAAAATACTGCTCAGACTGCTACAAATTTTAATATTTCGAAGCGTTGTTTTTAAAAAGAATTTCTAACAATATTTTATAAAATCGCACTGTTTTATTTTATTTTTTCAATTTTGTAAAAAGCGGCTTCAAAAATAGTTGCACCAAAAATAGAATATTTATCAAATAATTATTTTCCTCTATGATTCACATTTTTCCATGCACGGTAATAATGTATCTATTTAATAGTATCATCATTATCATTACTGCGATACTTAGAAATATATTTTAATTTTATTTTCAAGATATTTTTCATGTATATCAAGCAAGAAATAATTGATTAATTTATTATTACATACCACATTTCTGCTACATTTGAAAAAATTTCTTTCCTACAAACTTTCATGCTTCTTTCGTTCTCTACAATTCGTAGGTTTCGATGTATTTTCCATATTGTAATTGGAAAACTTCACTACATTTTTATCATCGAATTTTGTATAGCTATTAGAATAATTCAATCGAACAACTTTTATATATCACATAATATTTTAACGATGTGCTCTGCTAATTGGATCAGACTTAACTATACTGATATATTTCATTTTTCGTAAAGAAACAACTTAAAAGCCTATGTACAGTTGAATTCCGATAACTTTCCAAGTTCGGGGCTGTAGGGGCCGAAAATACCAGGAATTGCGTACTTATCGGATTCCCTCTCTAGTAGCACGATATTAGGTGCATGCATGTGTAAATCATGGGCGCAAATCATGAGCAAAATAGCACACGTAGTGGGAGAACCAAAATTAGTGTGCGTGCCGTACGTGTTATGACGTTTTAAGGGGAATGTACACTTATCGGACGGCAAGTTATCGGACTTCTATTCTAAGTATATTTAAATTAGAGGTCAGACAAAGGACACGCCGAATACAAAAAAAAAACGAAATGTAGAGAGATTCTTTATTTTTAGGACTTTTGTGAAGTTCATATTTCTAGAAATGCCAACATTTAAATATTTTCATCGAAGAAATAGAAATATTCCTTATTAAAGATTATTTTTCATATTTCTCGTGTTTTAATTACTAAACCTCGGCTGGCTGTGAGACACACTTGTACCTAAGGATGGGGTAGCAGCTTAACGGCTGGGCTGTAGTCTACGTGGGATAAAATCCATTGCGCCAAAAAATTAAAACATCAACAGTTTGTTAAGTACTATTCCAATTGAGCTAAAACTTTCCAGAAAATTTCGTTGAACCTCCCTGAACAACTTTCTCACAGACAGTTTTCGCTTGCTCAAAATTCGTTAGACTCCCGAAACGTTGGAAGTTGTTTGTGCACGAATTATGCACCGCCTCGGAAAAAAGTTATTAACAATTTTTCTAATAAACGCTTTGAACTCTCGCTAAAGTCGTCCTTTGCAGGACATGATAATTCACATTTGTGACCGGTTTTATTACGAAATATTAAAAACTTCTTATTTCGTTGCGAGTTAAAGTGAAAAAATTTCAAAAAATTAATTCAGAGAATAAAAACAGTTTTTTTTATAAATAATTCGAAAAATAAAAAAGCTACAACTTTTTTTACAAAGAAGAATATTTGCGGCATTAAATTTTCCTTGTGGATATATATCTTAAAATTTTTAATTCGAGACTTTATTTTCAAGTTCTCAGGGGCCTCCCCACTCCAGAAAAATAATTCTATATCTCATTTCTGCATCCCAAGCCTTAATTATATTACACAACAATTTGGAACATTTCAATTTAAAATTAGAATGAAAAAATATTTATTTATTATTCGTTATTCAAATAAATTAAAATAAAGTAATTAATATGGCAACGTGAACATCCTAAATTCGAAATTTTCAACGCAATTTAAATTTTCAATATTTTACTTACCCTTAGAGCAGATGTAAAACGGAGTTAATTTTTTTTAGGTCAAATAACATAAGCTATCATTTACCACATTTTATCTTCCCAATAATCTATATATGAAGCTTTGTGAACTTATCATTTGTGGAGTGGTCGCTGGACCGAAAAACGGGAAATGACTAGGAATTTTTTGACACCGAAAAAGCTTAGAAATGAATTATTATTTTTACACCATCAAGCCATTTCCCTTTCGGGGTAGGCGTGACTCACTTGATGGGGAAGGGAGTAGTGTGAGGAAGGGATATAACATTTTTAGGTTGAACCAGAATTCTCGTGATATTTATTTAGATAACACGTTCGTACCGCAACACTGCTCCGACCTAGGTTGCTGATCAATCTTTCTAGCAGTCACCCCAAGTGAAGATACAGACAAAGTCGTCATGTGAGGTTCCCCACTAGGGTCCATTAGTATCCAAGGTCGCCTGTTTCTGTGGCTTCTTATATCTATTCTAACTAGGGTCTCATTCACACATTCTAACCATTCCTTCCGTGGTCTGCCTCTGGGCACACTGCCATTTACTTTACCTACATAAACTTGGGTCGATAGACGTTCATTTTGAATTCTCTCAACATGCCCGAACCATCTTAACCCATTTCATTCCCATGTGTCTACTAGCGTCTCTTCTGCATCACATTCTTTGAGAATGATGTCGTTACTTATCAACTTGTTCAGTTCTCTCATCATGTAATACAATATTGCATAGTGTTTTCTCACTCTTTCCTTCGAAACCGATAGTTTTTGTTTTATTTGTGTTAAGTTTGAGGCCCATACTTTTCATGCTTGCATTCAGTTTATTCAACATTCTTTGCAAGTCTTCGATTGATTCTGCCATAACAACCTTATCATCTGCAAACGGTAACCCACGTAACCTTACGGTTTCGAGATCTACACCTTCTGCGGCGAAAAGAGCCATTCTTAAACACTTGTCTATAAATAATATAAATAACCATGAAGACATAACGCATCCTTGTCTAACTCCTTGAATAATATCGAAACAATCACTCAAATTCCTATTTATCCTTACACTCGCTTTGCTACCCATATATACTTTTAGAACTTCCCAAATTTTATTTCTATCTACCTTGTTAAAAGCTTTTTCTAGGTCAACGAATGCACAGAAAACTTTTTTTCCTATTCTCAAACTTTTTTCTGCAATTCGCCTTAAGCTAAATATTTGATCCGTACATGACCTTCCTGGCATAAACCCACTT